>NC_061514.1:240164013-240243953 GCF_022539505.1 Lolium rigidum
TTTATAGGCGAGCAAGTGACCGTGGCGCTGCGGCGAACTCGACCGTGGCGCGGCTTCTGCGGCAAGCTACTTGGCTAGGCGTGGACGGCGCACTATTCTACGCGTCATGGTGGTCCGATAGGCGGCGCTAGCTAGCCCAGTCGGTGCCCAACCTGGTCGGGTTGCTTCCGTGTCTGGCGGTGTCTGCGGCGGGGTTTCTCCTCCGTCTCCGGCGGCGGCGGTCACGGGTAATGGTCGCGCGCGTGTCTGTGGGCTTCGTGGTGGCGCGACGATGCTCAACCTGGCGAGAGAGGGTCCAGGCGAGGCGCAGGGTGGCGAGGCGGCGCGTGTCCAGCGGCGTCTGCGAGCGTGTACACGTGCGACGTCATCGGCATGGCGTCGCCATCTTGGGTGTGTGCGTTCCGGCGAGTGCAGGGCTTCTCCTCGACCATGGCGTGCATAGGCAAGTGTAGGAGGTCGAGGTGAAGCTTGCTGGCACCAGGGTCAGGGTTGGGGAAGAAAGGGAAGAGGGGAGAAGAGACATGGTGAGACATGGCCGGAATGGCCATGTCCATGCATGCTAGGGCTTCTCCCTAGGGTTTCTATGCTGTGGAGAGAGAGAGAGAGAGAGAGAGAGAGAAGGGGGGGACCAGGGGACAGGTAGGTGTCAAGTGGTGGAGGTTTAGAGTTGGGCAATCACTATTCAAATAGTGTTAGGTTTTGTTCTATTTGCAAAATTCAATTTCTTGCCAAATTTGGTTGAGGTCATGTGGTTCCAAAATTTGAAAATGGTTCATTTGGATGAGTTGCAAATGACCAGAGACAAACATAGGTGGTGGTGTGATACGTATCCGACATATCGATAATTTCTTATGTTCCATGCCACATTATTGATGATATCTACATGTTTTATGCACACTTTATGTCATATTCGTGCATTTTCCGGAACTAACCTATTAACAAGATGCCGAAGTGCCGCTTGCTGTTTTCTCGCTGTTTTTGGTTTCGAAATCCTAGTAAGGAAATATTCTCGGAATTGGACGAAATCAACGCCCGGGGTCCTATTTTGCCACGAAGCTTCCGAAGACCGAAGAGGAGACGAAGTGGGGCCACGAGGTGGCCACACCATAGGGCGGCGCGACCCAAGCCCCGGCCGCGCCGACCTATAGTGTGGGCCCTCGTGACGCCCCTTGACCTGCCCTTCCGCCTACAAATAGCCTTCGTCGCGAAACCCCCGCACCGAGAGCCACGATACGGAAAACCTTCCGCAGACGCCGCCGCCGCCAATCCCATCTCGGGGGATTCAGAGATCGCCTCCGGCACCCCGCCGGAGAGGGGAATCATCTCCCGGAGGACTCTACGCCGCCATGGTCGCCTCCGGAGTGATGTGTGAGTAGTCTACCCCTGGACTATGGGTCCATAGCAGTAGCTAGATGGTTGTCTTCTCCACATTGTGCTTAATTGTCGGGTCTTGTGAGCTGCCAAACATGATCAAGATCATCTATCTGTAATTCTATATGTTGTGTTTGTTGGGATCCGATGAATAGAGAATACTATGTTATGTTGATTATCAATTCATGTCTATGTGTTGTTTATGATCTTGCATGCTCTCCGTTACTAGTAGATGCTCTGGCCAAGTAGATGCTTGTAACTCCAAGAGGGAGTATTTATGCTCGATAGTGGGTTCATGTCTCCGTGAATCTGGGAAGTGACAGAAATCTCTAAGATTATGGATGTGTCTGTTGCCACTAGGGATAAAACATTGGTGCTATGTTCGAGGATGTAGTTACCGATTACATTACGCGCAATACTTAATGCAATTGTCTCGTTGTTAGCAACTTAATACTCGGAAGGGGTTCGGATGATAACCTCGAAGGTGGACTTTTTAGGCATAGATGCATGCTGGATAGCGGTCTATGTACTTTGTCGTAATGCCCAATTAAATCTCACAATACTCATCATAATATGTATGTGCATGGTCATGCCCTCTCTATTTGTCAATTGCCCAACTGTAATTTGTTCACCCAACATGCTGTTTATCTTATGGGAGAGACACCTCTAGTGAACTGCGGACCCCGATCGAATTCTCTATACTGAAATACAATCTACTGCAATACTTGTTCTACTGTTTTCTGCAAACAATCATCATCCACACTATACATCTAATCCTTTGTTACAGCAAGCCGGTGAGATTGACAACCTCACTGTTACGTTGGGGCAAAGTACTTGGTTTGTGTTGTGCAGGTTCCACGTTGGCGCCGGAATCCTCGGTGTTGCGCCGCACTACATCTCGCCGCCATCAACCTTCAACGTGCTTCTTGACTCCTACTCGGTTCGATAAACCTTGGTTTCTTACCGAGGGAAACTTGCCGCTGTACGCATCACACCTTCCACTTGGGGTTCCCAACGGTCGCGTGCTCGTACGCGTGTCAAGCTAAATTTCCGGCGCCGTTGCCGGGAGATCAAGACACGCTGCAAGGGGAGTCTCCACATCGCAATCTCTTTACTTTGTTTTTGTCTTGCTTATTTTATTCACTACTTTGTTTGCTGCACTAAATCAAAATACAAAAAATTAGTTGCTAGTTTTACTTTATTTGCTATCTTGTTTGCTATATCAAAAACACAAAAAAATTAGTTACTTGCATTTACTTTATCTAGTTTGTTTTATTTACTGTTGCTAAAATGGGTACTCCTGAAAATACTAAGTTGTGTGACTTCACAACCACAAATAATAATGATTTCTTATGCACACCCATTGCTCCACCCTGCTACTACAGCAGTAATTCTTTGAAATTAAACCTCGCTTTATCGAATCTTGTTATGCGAGAGCAATTTTCTGGTGTTAGTTCTGATGATGCTGCTGCCCATCTTAATAATTTTGTTGAACTATGTGAGATGCAAAAATATAAAGATGTAGATGGTGACATTATAAAATTAAAATTGTTCCCTTTCTCATTAAGAGGAAGAGCTAAAGATTGGTTGCTATCTCTGCCTAAGAATAGTATTGATTCATGGACTAAATGCAAGGATGCTTTTATTGGTAGATATTATCCCCCTGCTAAAATTATATCTTTGAGGAGTAGCATAATGAATTTTAAACAATTGGATACTGAGCATGTTGCACAAGCATGGGAAAGAATGAAATCTTTGGTTAAAAATTGCCCAACCCATGGACTGACTACTTGGATGATCATCCAAACCTTTTATGCAGGACTAAATTTTTCTTCGCGGAACCTATTGGATTCAGCTGCTGGAGGTACCTTTATGTCCATCACTCTTGGTGAAGCAACAAAGCTTCTTGATAATATGATGATTAATTACTCTGAATGGCACACGGAAAGAGCTCCACAAGGTAAGAAGGTAAATTCTGTCGAAGAAACCTCTTCCCTGAGTGATAAGATTGATCTATTATGTCTATGCTTGTGAATGATAGGACTAATGTTAATCCTAATAATGTTCCGTTAGCGTCATTGGTTGCTCAAAAAGAATATGTTGATGTGAATTTCATTAAAAATAACAATTACAATGATTCTAGGCCATATCCTGTTAATGGTAACTCTTATGGTAGATACGCTTCACCTAATGAGGAAAAGATGCTAGAAATTGAAAGATCCACCAAGAGCTTTATGCAATCACAATATGAGCAAAATAAATTGTTTACTAAAACTATGAATGAGCAATCTACCTTGTTGAAGAATATAGGAAATCAACTTGAAAATCTGAATAAGGAGATCTCGGGGTTGCAAACTAAACTTGCTAATGCCGAAAACCGAATCTCATACATGTCTCACGTCACAATCTTCTTTAATTAATAAAATGGCTGCTAAACCCGAGGATATAGATAATAAAATTAGTACTACAGCAAATGCCATCCAAGTTAGAATTAATGAGAATATAAGATTGATGGCCGAATTGCGTGCTAGGTGGGAAAGAGAAGAAAATGAAAAAGAAGATAATATAGCTAAAGTTTGGACTATTACCACCACTAGCAATGCTAATGCTCCACAAGTTGCTGCACCTCCTACTATTACTAATAAAAGAATTGGTGTTAGCAATGTTTCCACTTCTAATGCAAAGCGCGAGAAACTGCCTGAAACAGCTAAAACTGCTGAAACTGCCTGTGATAAAACTGCTGAAATTTTTTTCCAACATTGGGGATGATGATCCCATTGCTTTAGATTATAATGGTTTGAATTTTGATGATTGCAACATCTCTGAAGTTATAAAGTTCTTACAAAAACTTGCTAAAAGTCCTAATGCTAGTGCTATAAATTTGGCTTTCACGCAACATATTACAAATGCTCTCATAAAAGCTAGAGAAGAGAAATTAGAACGCGAAGCTTCTATTCCTAGAAAGCTAGAGGATGGTTGGGAGCCCATCATTAAGATGAAGGTCAATGATTTTGATTGTAATGCTTTATGTGATCTTGGTGCAAGTATTTCGTTATGCCTAAGAAAATTTATAATATGCTTGACTTGCCACCGCTGAAAAATTGTTATTTGGATGTTAATCTTGCTGATCATTCTACAAAGAAACCTTTGGGGAAAGTTGATAATGTTCGCATTACCGTTAACAATAATCTTGTCCCCGTTGATTTTGTTGTCTTGGATATTGAATGCAATGCATCTTGTCCCATTATATTGGGAAGACCTTTTCTTCGAACCGTTGGTGCTATCATTGATATGAAGGAAGGTAATATTAAATATCAATTTCCTCTCAAGAAAGGTATGGAACACTTTCCTAGAAAGAGAATGAAGTTACCTTTTCATTCTATTATTAGAACAAATTATGGTGTTGACACTTCGTCTCTTGATAATACTTGATACACACTTTCTGCGCCTAGCTGAAAGGCGTTAAAGAAAAGCGCTTATGGGAGACAACCCATGTTTTTACTACAGTACTTTGTTTTATATTTTGTGTCTTGGAAGTTGTTTACTACTGTAGCAACCTCTCCTTATCTTAGTTTAGTGTTTTGTTGTGCCAAGTAAAGTCGTTGATAGTAAAGTTCATACTAGATTTGGATTACTGCGCAGAAACAGATTTCTTTGCTGTCACGAATCTGGGCAAAATTCTTCTGTAGGTAACTCAGAAAATTATGCCAATTTACGTGAGTGATCCTCAGATATGTACGCAACTTTCATTCAATTTGAGCATTTTCATTTGAGCAAGTCTGGTGCCCCAATAAAATTCGTCAATACGAACTGTTCTGTTTTGACAGATTCTGCCTTTTATTTCGCATTGCCTATTTTGCTATGTTCGATGGATATTTCGATTCCATTGACTTTCAGTAGCTTTGTGCAATGTCCAGAAGTGTTAAGAATGATTATGTCACCTCTGAACATGTATATTTTGATTGTGCACTAACCCTCTAATGAGTTGTTCTAAGTTTGGTGTGGAGGAAGTTTTCAAGGATCAAGAGAGGGAGATGATACAACATGATCAAGGAGAGTGAAAGCTCTAAGCTTGGGGATGCCCCGGTGGTTCACCCCTGCATATATCAAGAAGACTCAAGCGTCTAAGCTTGGGGATGCCCAAGGCATCCCCTTCTTCATCGACAACATTATCAGGTTCCTCCCCTGAAACTATATTTTTATTCCATCACATCTTATGTGCTTTGCTTGGAGCGTCGGTTTGTTTTTGTTTTTGTTTTGTTTGAATAAAATGGATCCTAGCATTCTTTGTGTGGGAGAGAGACACGCTCCGCTCGTTGCATATGGACAAGTATGTCCTTAGGCTTTACTCATAATATTCATGGCGAAGTTTCTTCTTTGTTAAATTGTTATATGGTTGGAAACGGGAAATGTTGCATGTGGTAGGGTATAATAAAATACTTGATAGAACATTGAGCTTTGATAACTTGATTCTTTGCAAATGTTTTGAGATATTTAGATGGTAAGGCTTGCTGGATAAATAAGTTAAAATTAGTAGTGGATTGTTGTCTTTAAGCTTGTGCCGTACTACAAACTCTATTTAAATAGTTGAAGGCGTAGTTGGACTTGATAGCTTTCCATGTCTGAGAGTTCATCGTAATAACTAAGTTGTGCTGAAGGTCGAGGGAGCTAGCGGGGTACTTGTGCCACCGTGAACGGCCCTCCTTGGAGTAAATTTTAATCATGCTCTTAATGATGAACCCGCTAGTTGTTTGCAATAAGCTTGTGAGTTCTTTTTGACTAATGTTAAGCTACGGTTTTTGGCACTTCCACCATCCAAATTTGCTAGCCTCTTCGGTACCGTGCATTGCCTTTTGCTCACATTGAGAATTGTGCATACTTCGCCGGTACATCCAAACCCGTGGGAGAACTTTCTCTTGTTCTCCTACACATAAGCCCATACATCTCCTCAAAACAGCCACCATACCTACCTACCACAACATTTCCATAGCTGTTCCGAGATATATTGCCATGCAACATCCATTTTTACATTACATGCCATGTTGTCATTTATTATTTATATATTGCTTTGCATGATCATATACAGACTGATGTGTGGTTTACCCATGTTACGCTAGATCATTGCACATCCCGCTACACTCGGCAGAGGCATACAGTTTCATACATCATGTTTCATTCATTATGAGTTATTTGTACTAAAAAGTGTGTTGTCATATTAGGATGTTGCCCCTAAAAATGAAAAGAGCCGTGGAGGCCATCAAAAAGAAAAAAAGAGAAGAAGGAAAAAAATGAAAAGAAAGAAAGAAAAAAAGAAGAAGAAAAAAAGAAAAAGAAAAAAAGAGAATAAAGAAAAAGGGGGCAGCATTACTATCTTTTATCCACACTTGTGCTCATGTTTTAGCACCCGCATTATTCATAGTCATCATTTGTGCTCATGTTTAGCACCTACATTCATATGAGAGAGTTTTCATGTTTTACTAGTATAACTATGTGGGGAATTTACACTATAGAACTTGGGTTGTATATTCCAATGATGAGCCTCCTCAAAAGTGCTCTAGGTCTTCGTGAGCAACCAAGTTGGATGCACCCCCACTAGTTCCATTGGAGAGCTTTCATACACATATAGCTCTATGTGCATCCGTTGCATGGCAATCACTACTCCTTGCATAGCTTCGATCATAAGGCTTCCTCTTGTCTAATGGTCATTTACAGCTTTGCAAGCCTTTCTTCCATTTGGCCTTCCAAACCCCCATTAACGTTCTTTATGCCATAACATCCTGGTGCTAATACCAAATGCTTGCGCTCACCGGTTGAGTAGACTTCGAAACAGCTTGATTCATGACGTTCATGTTTATGTTTACTTGACTCGAATCCTTCTTATGTTGTGAAAATTTACTTGATGCTTGGAATGAAGGATAGAACTTCTATGCTGAATACTTAATACATCTTTAATGAACTTTGTACGGTTGCATGTCTTTAAAGCAATAGTTCATGAAAACTTCTAGCTTGTCTAACTCTTGCATTATCATCTCTTATGTCAATATAGATACTTGCTTTGAATGATTTGATCTCAGCTCATATGCTTTACAAATAGTTTGATCAAGGTTATGATGGCATGTCACTCCAGAAATTATCTTTGTTTATCGTTTACCTGCTCGGGACGAGTAGGAACTAAGCTTGGGGATGCTGATACGTCTCCGACGTATCGATAATTTCTTATGTTCCATGCCACATTATTGATGCTATCTACATGTTTTATGCACACTTTATGTCATATTCGTGCATTTTCTGGAACTAACCTATTAACAAGATGCCGAAGTGCCGATTGCTGTTTTCTGCTGTTTTTGGTTTCAGAAATCCTAGTAAGGAAATATTCTCGGAATTGGACGAAATCAAAGCCCGTGGGCCTATTTTTCCACGAAGCTTCCGTAAGTCCGAAGGAGAGACGAAGAGGGGCCACGAGGGGGCCACACCCTAGGGCGGCGCGGCCCCGCCTTGGCCGCGCGGCCTCGTGGTGTGGGGCCCTCGTGCCGCCTCTTGACCTACCCTTCCGCCTACAAATAGCCTCCGTGACGAAACCCCCGCACCGAGAGCCACGATACGGAAAACCTTCCAGAGACGCCGTCGCCGCCGATCCCATCTCGGGGATCCAGGAGATCGCCTCCGGCACCCTGCCGGAGAGGGGAATCATCTCCCGGAGGACTCTACGCCGCCATGGTCGCCTCCGGTGTGATGTGTGAGTAGTCTACCCCTGGACTATGGGTCCATAGCAGTAGCTAGATGGTTGTCTTCTCCCCATTGTGCTATCATTGTCGGATCTTGTGAGCTGCCTAACATGATCAAGATCATCTATCCGTAATTCTATATGTTGCGTTTGTTGGGATCCGATGAATAGAGAATACTTGTTATGTTGATTATCAAAGTTATGCTTATGTGTTGTTTATGATCTTGCATGCTCTCCGTTACTAGTAGATGCTCCGGCCAAGTAGATGCTTGTAACTCCAAGAGGGAGTACTTATGCTCGATAGTGGGTTCATGCTCGCATTGACACTGGGACAGTGACGAAAGTTCTAAGGTTGTGTTGTGTTGTTGCCACTAGGGATAAAACATTGATGCTATGTCTAAGGATGTAGTTGTTGATTACATTACGCACCATACTTAATGCAATTGTCTCGTTGCTTGCAACTTAATACTCGGAGGGGTTCGGATGATAACCTGAAGGTGGACTTTTTAGGCATAGATGCAGTTGGATGGCGGTCTATGTACTTTGTCGTAATGCCCAATTAAATCTCACTATACTCATCATGATATGTATGTGCATTGTCATGCTCTCTTTATTTGTCAATTGCCCAACTGTAATTTGTTCACCCAACATGCTGTTCGTCTTATGGGAGAGACACCTCTAGTGAACTGTGGACCCCGGTCCAATTCTCTTTACTGAAATACAAATCTACTGCAATACTTGTTTTACTGTTTTCTCTGCAAACAATCATCTTCCACACAATACGGTTAATCCTTTGTTACAGCAAGCCGGTGAGATTGACAACCTCACTGTTTCGTTGGGGCAAAGTACTTTGGTTGTGTTGTGCAGGTTCCACGTTGGCGCCGGAATCCCTGGTGTTGCGCCGCACTACATCTCGCCGCCATCAACCTTCAACGTGCTTCTTGACTCCTACTCGGTCCGATTAAACCTTGGTTTCTTACTGAGGGAAACTTGCCGCTGTGCGCATCACACCTTCCTCTTGGGGTTCCCAACGGACGCGTGTCGAACGAAAAGACAATACGTCAACCACGCGCATCAAGCAAATTTCTGGCGCCGTTGCCGGGGAGATCAAGACACGCTGCAAGGGGAGTCTCCACTTCTCAATCTCTTTACTTTGTTTTTGTCTTGCTTTATTTTATTTACTACTTTGTTTGCTGCACTAAATTAAAATACAAAAAAATTAGTTGCTAGTTTTACTTTATTTGCTATCTTGTTTGCTATATCGAAAACACAAAAAAAAAATTAGTTTACTTGCATTTACTTTATCTAGTTTGCTTTATTTACTGTTGCTAAAATGGCCAACGCTGAAAATACTAAGTTGTGTGACTTCACAACCACAAATAATAATGATTTCTTATGCACACCTATTGCTCCACCTGCTACTACAGCAGAATTCTTTGAAATTAAACCTGCTCTACTTAATCTTGTTATGAAAGATCAATTTTCTGGAATTAGTTCTGATGATGCTGCTGCCCATCTTAATAATTTTGTTGAACTATGTGAAATGCAAAAATATAAAGATGTAGATGGTGATATTATTAAACTAAAATTGTTCCCTTTCTCATTAAGAGGAAGAGCTAAAGATTGGTTGCTATCTCTCGCCTAAGAATAGTATTGATTCATGGACTAAATGCAAGGATGCTTTTATTGGTAGATATTATCCCCCTGCTAAAATTATATCTTTGAGGAGTAGCATAATGAATTTTAAACAATTAGATACTGAACATGTTGCTCAAGCTTGGGAAAGAATGAAATCTCCGGTTAAAAATTGCCCAACCCATGGATCGACTACTTGGATGATCATCCAAACCTTCTATGCAGGACTAAATTTTTCTTCACGGAATTTATTGGATTCAGCTGCTGGAGGTACCTTTATGTCCATCACTCTTGGTGAAGCAACAAAGCTTCTTGATAATATGATGATCAACTACTCTGAATGGCACACGGAAAGAGCTCCACAAGGTAAGAAGGTAAATTCTGTTGAAAAATCCTCTTCCTTGAATGATAAGGTTGATGCTATTATGTCTATGCTTGTGAATGATAGGACTAATATTGATCCTAATAATGTTCCGTTAGCTTCATTGGTTGCACAAGAAGAACATGTTGATGTAAACTTCATTAAAAATAATAATTTCAACAACAATGCTTACCGGAACAATTCTAGTAACAACTATAGGCCATATGCTTATAATAATGGCAACGGCTATGGTAATTCTTATGGAAATTCTTACAACAATAATAGGAATTCACCCCCTGGACTTGAAGCCATGCTTAAAGAATTTATTAGTACACAAACTGCTTTTAACAAATCTGTTGAAGAAAAGCTTGGTAAAATTGATATACTTGCTTCTAAAGTCGATAGTCTTGCTGCTGATGTTGATCTTTTGAAATCAAAAGTTTTGCCTAATGAGAATTATCATAATAAAATTTATACTACAGCAAATGCCATTCAAGTTAGAATTAATGAGAATATAAGATTAATGGCTGAACTGCGTGCTAGGTGGGATAGAGAAGAAAATGAAAAACTAGCTAAAGAGAAGAATATAGCTAAAGTTTGGACTATTACCACCACTAGTAATGCTAATGCTACACATGTTGCTGCACCTCCTACTCATACTAATAAAAGAATTGGTGTTAGCAATGTTTCCACTTCTAATGCAAAGCGCGAAAACTGCCTGAAACTGCTAAAACTGCTGAAACCGCTCGTGATAAAGCTGCTGAAATTTTTTCCAACATTGGGGATGATGATCCCATTGCTTTAGATTATAATGGTTTGAATTTTGATGATTGCCACATCTCTGAAGTTATAAAGTTCTTGCAAAAACTTGCTAAAAGTCCTAATGCTAGTGCTATAAATTTGGCTTTCACGCATCATATTACAAATGCTCTCATAAAAGCTAGAGAAGAGAAACTAGAGCGCGAAGCCTCTATTCCTAAAAAGCTAGAGGATGGTTGTGAGCCCATCATTAAGATGAAGGTTAAAGATTTTGATTGTAATGCTTTATGTGATCTTGGTGCAAGTATTTCTGTTATGCCTAAGAAAATTTATAATATGCTTGACTTGCCACCGCTGAAAAATTGTTATTTGGATGTTAATCTTGCTGATCATTCTACAAAGAAACCTTTGGGTAAAGTTGATAATGTTCGCATTACCGTTAACAATAATCTTGTTCCCGTTGATTTTGTTGTCTTGGATATTGAATGCAATGCATCTTGTCCCATTATATTGGGAAGACCTTTTCTTCGAACTGTTGGTGCTATTATTGATATGAGGGAAGGTAATATAAAATATCAATTTCCTCTCAAGAAAGGTATGGAACACTTCCCTAGAAAGAGAATAAAGGTACCTTATGATTCTATTATTAGAACAAATTATGATGTTGATGCTTCATCTCTCGATGTTACTTGATACACACTTTCGCGCCTAGCTGAAAGGCGTTAAAGAAAAGCGCTTATGGGAGACAACCCATGTTTTTACCTACAGTACTTTGTTTTTATTTTGTGTCTTGGAAGTTGTTTACTACTGTAGCAACCTCTCCTTATCTTAGTTTTATGTTTTGTTGTGCCAAGTAAAGCCGTTGATAGAAAAGTAAGTACTAGATTTGGATTACTGCGCAGAAACAGATTTCTTTGCTGTCACGAATCTGGGTCTAATTCTCTGTAGGTAACTCAGAAAATTATGCCAATTTACGTGAGTGATCCTCAGATATGTACGCAACTTTTATTCAATTTGAGCATTTTCATTTGAGCAAGTCTGGTGCCATTTTAAAATTCGTCAATACGAACTGTTCTGTTTTGACAGATTCTGCCTTTTATTTCGCATTGCCTCTTTCGCTATGTTGGATGAATTTCTTTGATCCACTAATGTCCAGTAGCATTATGCAATGTCCAGAAGTGTTAAGAATGATTGTGTCACCTCTGAATATGTCAATTTATATTGTGCACTAACCCTCTAATGAGTTGTTTCGAGTTTGGTGTGGAGGAAGTTTTCAAGGATCAAGAGAGGAGTATGATGCAACATGATCAAGGAGAGTGAAAGCTCTAAGCTTGGGGATGCACCCGGTGGTTCACCCCTGCATATATCAAGAAGACTCAAGCGTCTAAGCTTGGGGATGCCCAAGGCATCCCCTTCTTCATCGACAACATTATCAGGTTCCTCCCCTGAAACTATATTTTTATTCCATCACATCTTATGTGCTTTTTCTTGGAGCGTCGGTTTGTTTTTGTTTTTTTTTTGTTTTGTTTGAATAAAATGGATCCTAGCATTCACTTTATGGGAGATATACACGCTCCGCTGTAGCATATGGACAAGTATGTCCTTGGTTTCTACTCATAGTATTCATGGCGAAGTTTCTCCTTCGTTAAATTGTTATATGGTTGGAATTGGAAAATGATACATGTAGTAATTGCTATAAATGTCTTGGGTAATGTGATACTTGGCAATTGTTGTGCTCATGTTTAAGCTCTTGCATCATATGCTTTGCACCCATTAATGAAGAAATACATAGAGCATGCTAAAATTTGGTTTGCATATTTGGTTTCTCTAAGGTCTAGATAATTTCTAGTATTGAGTTTGAACAACAAGGAAGACGGTGTAGAGTCTTATAATGTTTTCAATATGTCTTTTATGTGAGTTTTGCTGCACCGGTTCATCCTTGTGTTTGTTTCAAATAAGCCTTGCTAGCCTAAACCTTGTATCGAGAGGGAATACTTCTCATGCATCCAAAATACTTGAGCCAACCACTATGCCATTTGTGTCCACCATACCTACCTATACTACATGGTATTTTCCCGCCATTCCAAAGTAAATTGCTTGAGTGCTACCTTTAAAATTCCATCATTCACCTTTGCAATATATAGCTCATGGGACAAATAGCTTAAAAACTATTGTGGTATTGAATATGTAATTATGCACTTTATCTCTTATTAAGTTGCTTGTTGTGCGATAACCATGTTCATCGGGGAACGCCATCAACTCATTGTTGAATTTCATGTGAGTTGCTATGCATGTTCATCTTGTCGGAAGTAAGGGCGATCTACACTGAGTTGAATGGTTTGAGCATGCATATTGTGAGAGAAGAACATTGGGCCGCTAACTAAAGCCATGATTCATGGTGGAAGTTTCAGTTTTGGACAAACATCCTCAAATCTCTAATGAGAAAAGAATTAATTGTTGTCAAATGCTTAAAGCATTAAAAGAGGAGTCCATTATCTCGTTGTCTATGTTGTCCCGGTATGGATGTCTAAGTTGAGAATAATCAAAAGCGAGAAATCCAAATGCGAGCTTTCTCCTTAGACCTTTGTACAGGCGGCATAGAGGTACCCCTTTGTGAAACTTGGTTAAAGCATATGTATTGCGGTGATAATCCAGGTAGTCCAAGCTAATTAGGACAAGGTGCGGGCACTATTGGTACACTATGCATGAGGCTTGCAACTTATAAGATATAATTTACATGATGCATATGCTTTATTACTACCGTTGACAAAATTGTTTCATGTTTTCAAAATCAAAGCTCTAGCACAAATATAGCAATCGATGCTTTTCCTCTATGAGGACCATTCTTTTACTTTCAATGTTGAGTCAGTTCACCTATTTCTATCCACCTCAAGAAGCAAACACTTGTGTGAACTGTGCATTGATTCCTACATACTTGCTTATTGCACTTATTATATTGCTCTATGTTGACAATATCCATGAGATATACATGTTACAAGTTGAAAGCAACCGCTGAAACTTAATCTTCTTTTGTGTTGCTTCAATACCTTTACTTTCAATTATTGCTTTATGAGTTAACTCTTATGCAAGACTTATTGATGCTTGTCTTGAAGTGCTATTCATGAAAAGTCTTTGCTTTATGATTCACTTGTTTACTCATGTCATACATATTGTTTTGATCGCTGCATTCACTACATATGCTTTACAAATAGTATGATCAAGATTATGATGGCATGTCACTCCAGTAAATTATCTGTGTTATCGTTTTACCTGCTCGGGACGAGCAGAACTAAGCTTGGGGATGCTGATACGTCTCCGACGTATCGATAATTTTTATGTTCCATGCCACATTATTGATGTTATCTACATGTTTTATGCACACTTTATGTCATATTCGTGCATTTTCTGGAACTAACCTATTAAAAAGATGCCGAAGTGCCGCTTGTCTGTTTTCGCTGTTTTTGGTTTCAGAAATCCTAGTAAGGAAATATTCTCGGAATTGGACGAAATCAAAGCCCAGGGGCCTATTTTTCCACGAAGCTTCCGTAAGTCCGAAGGAGAGACGAAGAGGGGCCACGAGGGGGCCACACCCTAGGGCGGCGCGGCCCCCCTTTGGCCGCGCGGCCCTGTGGTGTGGGGCCCTCGGGCCGCCTCTTGACATACCCTTCCGCCTACAAAGAGCCTCCGTGACGAACCCCCAGTACCGAGAGCCACGATACGGAAAACCTTCCAGAGACGCCGTCACCGCCGATCCCATCTCGGGGGATCCAGGAGATCGCCTCCGGCACCCTGCCGGAGAGGGGAATCATCCCCCGGAGGACTCTACGCCGCCATGGTCGCCTCCGGTGTGATGTGTGAGTAGTCTACCCCTGGACTATGGGTCCATAGCAGTAGCTAGATGGTTGTCTTCTCCCCATTGTGCTATCATTGTCGGATCTTGTGAGCTGCCTATCATGATCAAGATCATCTATCCGTAATTCTATATGTTGCGTTTGTTGGGATCCGATGAATAGAGAATACTTGTTATGTTGATTATCAAAGTTATGCTTATGTGTTGTTTATGATCTTGCATGCTCTCCGTTACTAGTAGATGCTCTGGCCAAGTAGATGCTTGTAACTCCAAGAGGGAGTACTTATGCTCGATAGTGGGTTCATGCCCGCATTGACACCTGGGACGATGACGAGAAAGTTCTAAGGTTGTGTTGTGCTGTTGCCACTAGGGATAAAACATTGATGCTATGTCTAAGGATGTAGTTGTTGATTACATTACGCACCATACTTAATGCAATTGTCTGTTGCTTGCAACTTAATACTGGAGGGGGTTCGGATGATAACCTGAAGGTGGACTTTTTAGGCATAGATGCAGTTGGATGGCGGTCTATGTACTTTGTCGTAATGCCCAATTAAGCTCACTATACTCATCATGATATGTATGTGCATTGTCATGCTCTCTTTATTTGTCAATTGCCCAACTGTAATTTGTTCACCCAACATGCTGTTCGTCTTATGGGAGAGACACCTCTAGTGAACTGTGGACCCCGGTCCAATTCTCTTTACTGAAATACAAATCTACTGCAATACTTGTTTTACTGTTTTCTCAGCAAACAATCATCTTCCACACAATACGGTTAATCCTTTGTTACAGCAAGCCGGTGAGATTGACAACCTCACTGTTTCGTTGGGGCAAAGTACTTTGGTTGTGTTGTGCAGGTTCCACGTTGGCGCCGGAATCCCTGGTGTTGCGCCGCACTACATCTCGCCGCCATCAACCTTCAACGTGCTTCTTGACTCCTACTGGTCCGATTAAACCTTGGTTTCTTACTGAGGGAAACTTGCCGCTGTGCGCATCACACCTTCCTCTTGGGGTTCCCAACGGACGCGTGTCGAACGAAAAGACAATACGTCAACCACGCGCATCAGTCCTCAACGTTTCAAAGGCGGCAGGGGATCAAAAGAAATAGGAAATAGCCGAAAATCAGAGGGTGAAAAAAAACCAAGAAAATGAAATTTTATAGTACATAGAGGATGACATGTGGGTCCCATGATCCAGCAGGTTTTTCAACGTTTCAAACGTGGCATGAGATCGAAAGAAAAAGGCAAGTGACCAAATATCAGGATCCAAAAATAATTCAAGAAAAGAAACTTGATTGTACATAGAGTATGACATGCGGGTCCCATTTAGCAGCAGCGGTATCACCGTTTGAGAGGCGGCAGGGGATCGAAAGAAAAAGGCAAGTGACCAAATATGAGGTGCTAAAAAAATCGAAGAAAAGAAAGTTTTATTGTACATAGAGGATGACATGCGGGTCCCATGAGCCAGCAGGTTTTTCAACGTTTCAAACGTGGCATGAGATCGAAAGAAAAAGGCAAGTGACCAAATATCAGGAGCCAAAATAATCTAAGAAAAGAAATTTTACTGTACATAGAGGATGACATGCGGGTCCCATTTTGCACCAGCGGTCTCACCGTTTGAGAGGCGGCACAGAACCAAAAGAAAAATGAAGTAGCCAGAAATCAGGGGGTGAAAAAAATCCAAGAAGAAAGATTTCAATTGGGCTGCATCTGGACATCTGGGCCTTCGAACTATCCTGCTTGGCCTTTTGACTCGTACAATTTCAGCCCACTCCAAAATAGGAAAGTTCCGAATTTTCTAAAAAACAGGAAAGTCCTATGCTTCGCAAAGACAAAAAAACAAGGAGATTCAACATATAAGTTTGTTTATGTAAAAATAAAGATTTAATTATCTGTTTGAAATAGCTCAGAGCGCAATACATTGTTTATTGTCTGCAAAATAATCAAGATATCATATGTTTCTTGTACGGGGAGGCTGACATCGGGGACCCATGAGCCAACAGCGTTGTCAACGTTTTAAAGGCGGCAGGGGATGGAAAGAAAAAATAAACCAAAAATCTGTTGGTAAAAAATCCAAGAAAAGAAACATTTTCGTTCTGAGAGGATGACATGCGGGACCCATGAGGCAGCAGCATCCTCAGTGTTTATTGTTCATAGAGGTTGACATGTGGGACCCGTGAGCCAGCAGCGTCCTCAACGTTTTAAAGGCTGCAGGTGATCGAAAGAAAAATAAGCCAAAAATCGTTTGGTCAACAAAATCCAAGAAAATAAACATTTACCGTTCTAAGAGGATGACATGCGGGACCCATGAGGCAGCAGCATCCTCAACGATTCCAAGGCGGCAGGGGAAATATCCGAGAAATTAATTAGGGGTTCAAAATAAATCCATCAAAGGAAACTTTTATTGTTCATAGAGGATGACATGTGGGACCGACCTGCCAACAGCGTCCTCATCGTTTCAGAGGGGGCAGGAGATCAAAAGAAAAAGGCAAATAGCCAGAACTTAGGGGTAAAAAATAACTCCAAGAAAGGAAACTTTTATTGTTCGTAGAGGATGACATGCGGGACCCATGAGCCAGCAGCTTACTCAACGTTTCAAAGGCGGCATGAGATCGAAAGAAAAAGGCAAGTGACATAATATACGGAGCCAAAGATAATCCAAGAAAAGAAACTTTATTGTACGTAGAGGATGACATGCGGGTCCCATTTAGCAGCAGCGGTCTCAACGTTTCAAATGCGGCTTGAGATCAAAAGAAAAAGAAAGTTGATTGTACATAGAGGATGACATGCGGGTCCCATGAGTCAGCAGCTTATCCAAGTTTCCAAGGCGGCAGGGGATCAAAAGAAAAAGCAAATAGCCAAAAATCAGAGGGTGAAATAAAATAAACTTTTATAGCACATAGAGGATGACATGAGGGTCCCACGAGCCAGCAGGTTCCTCAACATTTCAAACGTGGCATGAGATCGAAAAAAAAGGCAAGTGACCAAATATGAGGAGCCAAAAATAATTCAAGAAAAGAAAGTTTTATAGTACATAGAGGATGACATGCGGGTCCCATTTAGCAGCAGCGGTATCACCGTTTGAGAGGCGGCAGGGGATCAAAAGAAAAAAGAAATTGCCAAAAATCAGAGGGTGAAAAAAAACCAAGAAAATGAACTTTTATAGTACATAGAGGATGACATGCGGGTCCCATGAGCCTCCAGGTTCCTCAACGTTTCAAACGTGGCATGAGATCGAAAGAAAAAGGCAAGTGAAAAAATATCGGGAGCCAAAAATAATTCAAGAAAAGAAAGTTTTATAGTACATAGAGGATGACATGCGGGTCCCATTTAGCAGCAGCGGTATCACCGTTTGAGAGGCGGCAGGGGATCGAAAGAAAAAGGCAAGTGAAAAAATATGAGGAGCCAAAAATAATTCAAGAAAAGAAAGTTTTATAGTACATAGAGGATGACATGCGGGTCCCATTTAGTAGTAGCGGTATCACCGTTTGAGAGGCGGCAGGGGATCAAAAGAAAAAAGAAATTGCCAAAAATCAGAGGGTGAAAAAAAACCAAGAAAATGAACTTTTATAGTACATAGAGGATGACATGCGGGTCCCATGAGCCAGCAGGTTCCTCAACGTTTCAAACGTGGCATGAGATCGAAAGAAAAAGGCAAGTGAAAAAATAAGAGGAGCCAAAAATAATTCAAGAAAAGAAAGTTTTATAGTACATAGAGGATGACATGCGGGTCCCATTTAGCAGCAGCGGTATCACCGTTTGAGAGGCGGCAGGGGATCGAAAGAAAAAGGCAAGTGAAAAAATATGAGGAGCCAAAAATAATTCAAGAAAAGAAAGTTTTATAGTACATAGAGGATGACATGCGGGTCCCATTTAGCAGCAGCGGTATCACCGTTTGAGAGGCGGCAGGGGATCGAAAGAAAAAGGTAAGTGACCAAATATGAGGTGCCAAAAATAATTCAAGAAAAGAAAG
The DNA here is from genome assembly GCF_022539505.1 of Lolium rigidum. NCBI lineage: Eukaryota > Viridiplantae > Streptophyta > Magnoliopsida > Poales > Poaceae > Lolium > Lolium rigidum. Next base: position 240,182,689 of record NC_061514.1, read on the forward strand.
TTTTATAGTACATAGAGGATGACATGCGGGTCCCAGGTTAGCAGCAGCGGTATCACCGTTTGAGAGGCGGCAGGGGATCGAAAGAAAAAGGCAAGTGACCAAATTTGAGGTGCCAAAAAAACTCCAAGAAAAGAAAGTTGATTGCACATAGAGGATGACATGCGGGTCCCATTTAGCAGCATCGGTCTCAACGTTTCCAAGGCGGCAAGGGATCAAAAGAAAAAGGAAGTAGCCAGAAATCAGGGGGTCAAATAAAATCCAAGAATAGAAAGAATTTTGGTTCATAGAGGATGACATGCGGGACCCATGATCCCGCATCGTAAACGGCTCGATCGGAGAACGTTGAACGAGATGGCGCGATCGAGAAAAAAACAATGCCGGAGAGGCTGCCATCCGGGCCCTACATCCCTCGGCGGTGCGGATTTGCGTTGACTCGGCCGGCGAACCCGAGATTTCGAGATGCACCACGTCCCGGGCCAGCATACGCGACGTTTTGGCCGCTTTCGTCGGGCTAGGTGGCCTCAAAAACGAGAAAAAAAAAGTTTTGACATGCACCACGGAGGGACCAAAAATCGTTGGCCATGGTACACCAGCAACCACGGCGCGACTTCAACTTCGTCGGCCATGGCAACTTTTCTTGTAGTGATACATGGTGTAGTCATAATAAGGTCCTGGTGCAGAAGAAAAGGGCGAAGGCTCCTCATGCCCAACATGTTGATGCGAAGAACTTGCTGCATCGGACGACGAGTGAAGGTGTTCCTCGTCCTCCTCTTTGCCGTCTCTTGCTTGATGGCCATCTCCCTCTATGTATGCATTCAGTTCACCTTCCGTGACTGACCAATCCTTCCTGGAATCAAGGTTAAATGGAACAGGTGCAGGCAATCCTACTAGTTTTTCAGTTTTCTTAGTTGTTCTCCAAGTTTTCTTGTAAAATGTTATCTTGTAAGACAGGTTACTCAAGTTAGACAAATCAGAAACAAATTCATGCTTAATCATGGAGACTATGTCAAGTTTCTCTATGGGGAGCTGAATATCAAGATAGTGAGGTTCTACACCATGCATAGCTAATAAACGAGAGGCGATGAGACCTCCACAAATTCCGCCCTTCTCACGGTTAGTAGCAAGTCTACAGGCTATTAAAGCACCCAAGTTGAAAGTCCTATCACCTTGTAATGCAGCAGCTAGAAAAGCTAAATCCTGGATAGATAACTTACTTGCATTCTTTCTAGCAAGAACGCACTTGGTGATGAAATAAGCAAAGTAGCGAATAGCTGGAAATTGAATACTACTGATTTTACCACCATCCTCTGAGAAGCTTCTTCCATGTCAAATCATCTCGAAGAGGTTCAAGAGCTCTTGCGGCGATCCCCTTATCTTCTCGCATGATCCCCATTGCGGCACCCTGATTGCTGCACAAAAATCATTGAATGGCAAGTTGAGAGTCTTATTATAGATTTTGTACCGGACCATGGGGTTAGATTGAGACCAATTGAATTCAAAATCCTGCACTGCAGACATAGTCAATTTTGCATATTGGCATGGTTCACCAACAACAAAATCATCCAACCCTGCACGAGAAATTAAATTCTGAACATCCCGCAAGATTCCTGCACTTCTCATAAAATCAACGCACGGGTAGTAAGAGGGGTATACTCCTTCTTCACGGTGAACTCTCATAACCTGTTGCACCTCCAATTCTTGTTGGTTGAGTTGGTGCTTATTCCACTCCATTTTCTGAAATTTTCAACAAACATTATAAAATTTGATTTGGTGACATATAATTGAGGGGAACTACTATAGGAACTTGCTAGAGTACTAAACATGCATTAAAACTAGTTTCTACCACTTAGAACAAGCATGCAAGCTCACTAAACATGTTACCTACAGCAGCAAAATATTCAAGATATACTCCACCAAACAAAATTCTACTTGGATAATCGGAGGAGTCACATACCGGAGAGCAAATGTGCCAAATTTCAGACAGAAATCTGGGCTGAGCAAAGAGATCGAAAAATCTTGAGCTCTTGAGCAGAAACGCGAGTGAGAGAAATCTGGTGCGAGTTTTTTCGGGAGACAGAAGAGAATGGGAGAAAGAGATGAAGTGGTGGGGCAAGGAGGGGCCCACACACCAGGGTGGCGCGCCCCCCTTCCAGGCCGCGCCGGCCTGTGGGGTGCCACCCTGGGGTGCCCCACTGGTCATCCCCAGGTGCTCCCAGGTGCTTCTTCAAAAAATAGGACCAACGGTATAATTTTTGTGAATTTTTGAAAACTTTGAAAAATGCACATTTCTGGGTGTCAAAATTATTATTACTGGGCAGAAAAAGATTTTGAAATCTCTAATTAACTAAAGAACTTTGCAAAACAAAAGTGCTACAACAAGTAAAACAAGTGGAGGAAGAAAGAGATGTTGTTTAGTTCCTCTATGCATATAAAATGTACTTGTTAACAAGGTTGATCAAGTCTTGCCACCAAATAAATTTTACATGACATAAGAAGAAATAAACCTCAAATCAATCATGTTACCTTGTATTGAATTGATATGGATCCAATCATAATACTTTGATATCCTTGCTTAGGCTCATATATAGGACAATCAATAGTTCCCACTTTGATAGTTCTCACATTAGAAATTGTATTAACTCCACATACTTTATCAATCCTCTTGGGAAAATAAACGGTATGCTCCTTGTCATCGACATTGAAAGTAACTTTTCCTTTTTTGCAATCAATAACAGCCCCTGCGGTGTTAAGAAAAGGTCTCCCAAGAATAATAGACATATTATCATCTTTAGGCATTTCCAACACAACAAACTCAGTTAATATCAAACAGTTATTAGTAACTTGAACAGGAACATCCTCACATATACCAACAGGAATAGCAGTAGATTTATCAGCCATTTGCAAAGATATATCAGTCGGTATCAACTTATCTAAATAAAGTCTCTTGTAAAGAGAGAAAGGCATAACACTAACACCCGCTCCCAAATCACATAGAGCAGTTCTAACATAATTATTCTTAATAGAACAAGGAATAGTCGGTATACCTGGGTCGCCAAGTTTCTTTGGAACCTTACCATTGAAAGAGTAATTAGCAAGCATAGTGGAAATCTCCTCATTAGGAATTTTCCTTTTGTTACTGGCAATATCTTTCATATACTTTGAATAAGGAGGCAATTTAGTAGCATCAGTCAAAGGTATTTGCAGGAATAAAGGTTTCATCCAATCACAAAATTTATTATAGTGTTCTTCTTCCTTTGATTTTAGTTTCTTAGCAGGAAAAGGCATTTGCTTTTGGACCCAAGGTTCTCTTTCACTACCATGTTTCTTAGCAATAAAATCTTCTTTAGTATACTTTTTATTTTTAGCATGCTTTTCAGGTTCTTCTTCAACCTCTTCTTTATCGTAAGCATCATTCTTATCATTATCTTTATCATGTTCATTACCACTTTCAGTTTCAGCATCAGAAATAGAAATACTATTAGGATCATTAACAGGCTCAGAAGATTCTACAATAGTTTTATGTTTCTTTTTCTTTTTCTTAGAAGGAGCACTAGTTTCAGTTCGTTGAGAATCTTGTTCAACTCTTTTGGGATGCCCTTCAGGATATAGAGGATCCTGGGTAGAAACGCCGCCTCTAGTTGTTACTTCATAAGCATGTTTTTCTTTAGAATTATCTTTTAACAAGTCATTTTGCACTTTAGTGAGTTGATCAATTTGAGTTTGAACCATTTGAAAATGTTTAACAAGCATCTTAACATCATTGGAGGTTCTCTCCACAATACCATGCAATTCACCAATAGCTCGAGAATTTTCCATTAAATGATTCTCTATTCTCATATTGAAATTATTTTGCTTAATAATATAATTATCAAACTCATCTAAGCATTGAGCAGGAGGTTTTGAATATGGAATATCTTCTCTAGTAAAGCGTTCAAGAGAGTGTACCTCAATCATGGATGAAGGGGGAGTGATCTTACATAAATCTTCTAGTGGAGGTAAATTCTTCACATCTTCGGATTTAATACCCTTCTCTTTAAGAGATTTCTTGGCTTCCCTCATATCTTCATCATTTAATTTAATCATACCCTCTTCTTCAATATTGGTGTCGGGGTTGGTTCGTGTGTAGACCAATCATCATGATTCCGGCCTATTCTCGCCAATAATTCTTCAGCGTCGCTCGGAGTTCTTTTCCCGAAAACACAACCAAGCACAACTATCCAGGTATGCCCTAGACTCAATGGTTAGTCCACTATAAAATATATCAAGTAAATCATGCTTTTCCAAATCATGTTCAGGCCGAGCTCTAATAAGAGAGAAAAATCTAGCCCAAGCCTCAGGCAATTTCTCTCAATCTTCCTGGTCAAAGTTATAAATTCTCTGCAAAGCAATATGTTGAGCACTAGCAGGAAAGTATTTCCGGAAGAAAACATCAAGCAATTATTTTGGACTATTAATAGAATCAGGTGGCAAACTATTATACCAAGTTTTAGCATCATCCTTTAATGAGAAAGGGAAAATTTTAGCAACGAAATAAGTACGCTTCTTAACATCATCGTAAAACAAGCTACTCGTAGTAGATAGCTCAATCATGTGTTCTACAAGCACTTTCTTTTTCAGTACCACAAAAAGGTGTTTTCTCAACAATAGATATATGAGACAAATCAAGAGAAAAATCATAATCCTTATCCTTAATGTTTATAGGAGATGTGGAAAATTTAGGATCAGGAGAAAGTTTATATCTAACAGTATGTTGTGCAAGCAACTTTTTAATTTTTCTTGCATCAGCAGTAGCATTGCATTTATCAATAAAATCATCATCAAGTTCTACATAATCTTCATCAAGATCATCACTAGAGTATTCAACAGTACTCGTGTGAATTAACCGATGTAGCAGCATTTTCATTAGGAGTTTCAGTACTTTCAATTTGTCTAGACCTAGCAATCGTAGCATCTAGAAAAGATCCCAATGAACCACTATCATCAAGCACAGCAGAAGCATCATCAATATTATAAGAATTTTCAGATCTAGCAGAAGTACCAGCATGTGAAGCTTGTGGTGGTGAAACAAGTTTATCTATCACATATGGTGAATCAAGAGCAGCAGAGGTACTCAGAGTTGTACCTTTTCTTGTAGTGGATGGTAATATGGCGACTTTAGTATCGCGAGGTTTACCCATGATGGAGAATTTGCAGCGAACAATATCAATCCAAGTGAACTTCCAAATAAATCTATGCTCCCCGGCAACGGCGCCAGAAAATAGTCTTGATAACCCACAAGTATAGGGGATCGCAACAGTCTTTGCGGGAAGTAAAACCCAATTTATTGATTCGACACAAGGGGAGACAAAGAATACTTGTAAGCCTTAACAGTGGAGTTGTCAATTCAGCTGCACCTGGAAACAGACTTGCTCGCAAGAGTTTATCAGTAGTAACAGTTTTATAGCAGTAGTAGTAGTGAAATAACAGAAGCAGAGTAACAAAGACAGCAATAGTGATTATAGTAAACAGCAGGATTAAAATACTGTAGGCACAGGGATGGATGACGGGCGTTGCATGGATGAGAGAAACTCATGTAACAATCAAGGCAGGGCATTTGCAGATAATAATAAAACGGTATCCAAATACTAATCAATCAATAGGTATGTGTTCCATATTTAGTCGTACGTGCTCGCAATGAGAAACTTGCACAACATCTTTTGTCCTACCAGCCGGTGGTAGCCGGGCCTCTAGGGAATCTACTGGAAATTAAGGTACTCCTTTTAATAGAGCACCGGAGCAAAGCATTAACACTCCGTGAACACATGTGATCCTCATATCACCGCCTTCCCCTTCGGTTGTCCCAATTTCTGTCACTTTGGGGCCTCGGGTTCCGGACAACAATACGTGTATACAACTTGCAGGTAAGATCCTAAAGCAATGAATATCATCATGAATTGATAACATGTTCAGATCTGAGATCATGGCACTCGGGCCCTAGTGACAAGCATTAAGCATAACAAGTTGCAACAATATCATAAAAGTACCAATTACGGACACTAGGCACTATGCCCTAACAATCTTATGTTATTACATGACCAATCTCATCCAATCCCTACCATCCCCTTCAGCCTACAGTGGGGGAATTACTCACACATGGATGGGGGAAACATGGCTGGTCGATGGAGAGGCGTCGGTGATGATGATGGCGATGATCTCCTCCAATTCCCCGTCCCAGCGGAGTGCCAGAACGGAGTTTCTGGTCCCGAGACGGAGTTTCGCGACGGTGGCGGCGTACTGGATGGTTTCTGGCGATTTCTTCTAACCCCGTGCGTTTTTAGGTCGAAGGCGTTAAGTAGTCCGAAGGAGGGCGTCGGAGGCCGGCCGAGGGGGCCACACGCTAGGGCCGCGCGCCCCCCTCCTGGGCCGCGCCGGCCTAGTGTGTGGGGGCCTCGGGCCTCCACCTGGCTTGCCCTTCTGGCTCCGTCAATCTTCTAGAAAAATAAGACCTTTGGCATAAATTCCGAGGATTTTCCTGAAAGTTGGATTTCTACACAAAAACGAGACACCAGAGCAATTCTGCTGAAAACAGCGTTAGTCCGTGTTAGTTGCATCCAAAATACACAAATTAGAGGCAAAACAATAGCAAAAGTGTTCGGGAAAGTAGATACGTTTTGGACGTATCAGGAGCCGATAACTTTGGTGACATCATCAATGGCGTCATAACTGTAGTTACGGGTTTGACGGGACATGACCTGATAGGCCCACCCCTGCTCTGAGCAGTCTGTTTGGGAAATGACTTGTCGTTGCCTATTCGACGATACCTTGGAGGAGGGATCCTCACGGAGGGGGGAATAAGTAGGGGCCATAGGGCGGAGAGTACTCGGGATGGTAGTACGCTATTTACCAAGCTTCGGAACACCTGCTCGAGGATATAGCCTACTGCTGCTTGTCTGGAATTATCTGGGAACTTTCACGCTGTTACAATGAGTTGTGGTTGTGCCTCTAGGGCTCCCGGGATCCGGCTTATAAACGCGTCAGGATCTAGGGTTTACACGGAGAGTCCTAGCTGAAATACAATCTTGCCTAACTACGGAACATTACATTGCCGTGCACGTCAAGGATCCGACTATCCTAATATGTCGTACCGGATCCGGCTACCCCTGATGGGCTAGGCCAGATCCAGTTTCCAGTAAAGGTCGGTTGGATCCGGCTCCTTGTTCCGGGGCTGGACTTCCTCCATCCTGATCAACAACAACTAGGCCGCCTGATGGATCGTATAACACCATCACCATCTGTGGGCCACCCGGGCTTGCCGGATCTAGCCACTGTCGATGGTACACCCATGAAGTATACCCACAACAGTAGCCCCCAGAGTTCTCCGAGATTCACCTCCCTTTCCGTCTTCCTCGAGCCATCTACACGTCTGTCAAGCTTCCCGGAAACCTGGGGAAACTTGAAGAACTCCGACTTCATGAAACTTCTTTCCATCTTGCATGCCGGAAAATCCTTCATCCCGCGGGACTTCATCCATTGACCACATTGTTACAACGAGTCTCCGGGTTACTCCGCCTGCAGAGATAATTACTTTATAATTGGAACTTTTACCCGGATCCTTGAAAGGTTCAAACGGTTCCACCAATCTTGGCGCCATTTTCGGGTAATTCAAATGGTAACTTGATCCTTAGCCAATTTTACCACTAGGGTTTCGGACACGTGTCGTTCATCGAACGGCGTGACGCTTGCGTTCTGACCACAGGATGCGGAGCACGAATCTCATCCCGCGTCTATAAATATCACCACCGCACACTCCTAATCACCCCATTCTCCCCGTTTCACCTCTCACTCGAGCGCTGCCACCGAGCTTCTGCCATGCCGGAGTCTGCTGGAGCTCCCCCTGAGTTGCTCCGCTGCACCGTGTTCATCAGTGTTCTTAAGTTCGACGAGCCACTGCACCGAAACCTCACCGCCAGCGACTCCGACAACCGCAACATCCATTGCCGATAAGTACTCCGGCCTGAAGATTTTCATCGGTGTTGGTAGGGACGACTAAAAAGTAGTTGTGATTCCGGCTAAGTTCTCAAGTTAGCTTTGTTCATTGTAGATGTCTTCTTCTTCTCCGCCTCTCGCACAGTCGGAACCAATCGCGGCAATACCTCTATGGTCCATGCCTCCTCCCCTCATCCCAGTCCGGCAGGATCCTACACAAGGATCCGGCAAAACCATTGAATGAGCCACCACTGATCCGGCTAAACTAGCCAGAAAGGAGCGTATGGAGAAGAAAGTGGAGGAGGTGGCCATAAAAAAATCCAAAGCTCGATCTCGTGAAGGCGAAGTTAAAGGGCAGTGGTGGCCATGCCTTACCACCGAGGACGAGCTCTGCAGCATGGAGGCGGAGGGATTCCTACGCCCTGGATCCTGGAGAGTGGTTCCGGGTGCTCCAAGCCCGGCGCCCGAAGTCGGAGAGTGGGTGCTGACGAAGGCCCTGGTGGAGCGCTGATTCTCGCTGCCTCCGAGTGATTTCTTCTCGGAAATCCTCGAGGTCTACAAACTCCAGCCTCACAACATTTCACCCAACAGCATCCTCGACATCGCCAACCACGTCAGCCTCTACGAGGGTCTTCTCCGGGTAAAACCAGATTTGGCCCTTTTTCAATTCTTTTTCTCTGTCAAGAAGGAAACCATTCCTCAGACTTCCTCGCTCGCCAACTGCGGGAGCATTACCTTCAAGATCCGCCCTGGCTGGATCTACCCTCACACGGATCGTCACGAATCCTTGAGGTACTGGTCTGCGGGGTTCTTCTACGTGAAGGATGTCGAGGTTCCGGCTAGTTCCAAGACTTTGCCGGTGTTCAAGGATGGACCCGCCAGCGAGACCTCCGACTGGACCGTTATCCCCCACATCTCCGAGTCAGCAGCGATGGTGAAGATGGTGCGGCGAATCTGCAAACTGACAGAATCCGGGTTGTCGGGGAAGGATCTAACGTTATCTTGGTTCACCAAGCGTATCCAACCCCTTGATGACCCACAAGTATAGGGGATCGCAACAGTCTTCGAGGGAAGTATTACCCAATTTATTGATTCGACACAAGGGGAGACAAAGAACACTTGAAAGCCTTAACAACGGAGTTGTCAATTCAGCTGCACCTGGAAACAGACTTGCTCGCAAGAGTTTATCAGTAGTAACAGTTTTATAGTAGTAGCAGTAGTGAAATAACAGCAGCAGAGTAGCAGAGACAGCAGTAGTGATTTTAGTAAACAGCAGGATTAAAATACTGTAGGCACGGGGACGGATGACGGGCGTTGCATGGATGAGAGAAACTCATGTAACAATCATAGCAGGGCATTTGCAGATAATAATAAAACGGTATCCAAGTACTAATCAATCAATAGGCATGTGTTCCAATTATAGTCGTACGTGCTCGCAATGAGAAACTTGCACAACATCTTTTGTCCTACCAGCCGGTGGCAGCCGGGCCTCAAGGGAAACTACTCGGATATTAAGGTACTCCTTTTAATAGAGTACCGGAGCAAAGCATTAACACTCCGTGAACACATGTGATCCTCACATCGCTACCATTCCCTCCGGTTGTCCCGATTTCGTCACTTCGGGGCCATTGGTTCCGGACAGCAACATGTGTATACAACTTGCAGGTAAGATCATAAACAATGAATATCATGATGAAATAATAACATGTTCAGATCTGAGATCATGGCACTCGGGCCCTAGTGACAAGCATTAAGCATAACAAGTTGCAACAATATCATAAAAGTACCATCTACGGACACTAGGCACTATGCCCTAACAATCTTATGCTATTACATGACCAATCCCATCCAATCCCTACCATCCCCTTCGGCCTACAACGGGGGAATTACTCACACATGGATGGGGGAAACATGGCTGGTTGATGGAGAGGCGTTGGCGGTGATGGCGGTGATGATCTCCTCCAATTCCCCGTCCCGGCGGAGTGCCGTAACGGAGACTTCGGCTCCCGAGACGGAGTTTCGCGATGTGGCGGCGTTCTGGAGGGTTTCTGGCGACTTCGACTTCTCCCCGTGCGTTTTTAGGTCGAGGCGAATAAGTAGTCCGAAGGAGGGCGTCGGAGGCCAGCCGAGGGGGCCACACCATAGGGCCACGCGGGCCCCCCCTAGGCCGCGCCGCCTTATGGTGTGGGGCCCTCGGGCCTCCACTTGAATTGTCCTTCTGGCTCCGTCAGTATTCTGGGAAAATAGGGCCTTTCGTCAAAATCCCGAGGTTTTTCCTTTGGATTTCTGCACAAAAACGAGACACTGTAACAGCTTCTGCTGAAAACAGCGTTAGTCCGTGTTAGTTGCATCCAAAATACACAAATTAGAGGCAAAACAATAGCAAAAGTGTTCGGGAAAGTAGATACGTTTTGGACGTATCACCCCTTCAACACCGTGATCGCCTGATGTATTTCTACAGTGGCCGCGACGACACAATGTGCGCCACCAAAGATAATCTTTCCTCTTACGCCCTGGACAAGCGGCTTCGGGTGATGATCAAGATTCCGCGTGACATTCACTCTCACGCGTGTCATTTTGACATATACACGGAAGGTGCTGGGCCTGCGGTAAGTATTTTCTGACCAATCATTATTTCTCTTTTCATGCCTGCAAATTTGCCTAAGGACTTTTTACTCGTATTTATGGCTTGACTCCCTCGAGGAGAAGGATCTCGGGACCTTGACCCGGATTCCACACACCGCATCGTCGAACCTGAAGCCGCGTCTGACGCGAAAAATACTGAAGCTGCTCCGCCTGCCAAATGGAAAAGAGCAGCAGCTTCCGGGTCGACGGCCAAGCGCGCTCGTGAAACCCCCAGTGCCAAGACCACCAGGAAACTTGAGAAGGATAAACTCCGACTCAAAGAGATTGACACCAGCAGCAGCAAACATGGCAGCATTGAGCAGTTCTTCACCAAGCCTGGGTAACAACTCGATCTCCGACTAAACCTTATCCAAGCTATCTCAAAATATGCCAAGTGACATATTCTTCTTTTTATGCAGCAAGGTAGCCAGAAACAAGCCCCAGAAGAAGAAACTCAAGCCTTCCCCTGCCTCCATGCCTATTACTCCAGAAGTGGAAGTTCCACCAAAGCCCTCTTCCTCAGCCATCCCGGATCCCAAGAACATCATCAATGTTGACGATGATCCGATACAAACTGCGAATTTCGTCAAGGGCGCTTCTTTGTCCAAACCCATGTCTGAAGAGCCTGAAGAAAACTTGGCTGAAGCTCCGGCTAATGATGTCGCAAAGAAATTAACGCTAAGTGGTGCTCATGGTATGCCTGCAATGCATCCTCACTTGTTTCCAGTTCTTCGTAGAGCTCCCCTACACCAGGGGAGGAAGTGACACACTTAATGAATGAAGTGTGGGGGGAGCCGGATCCAGAGCAGAAAGAACTAGCCACCTTGGAGGATAATCTCTGCATTTTCTTCGTGAAACACAAATCCGTGCGCCAGGTAACACTAGCCCCCAAGCATTGCGTTACATATTTTATTCCGAGTAAATATTTTAAGCCGATGCTTCAACTGTATCATAAATTTTGGATCTTGGCGGAAACGTGAAATTTCCTAGCACAAGAAAGTTTAACTTCCCATCCATCCCGCCAGATTTTAAATTTCTGGCAAATCAATCCTACTACTCGCTTCACAGAACACCCGCAAGCTTCATGAAGACATGCACAAGCTGGTGCTAGAGCAGAAGTCGGAGATCCCAAGGCTGAACAAGAAGGAGGCGGAGGACCAACAGGCGATCCAACTCCTCGAAAGCTGTCTGAAGACCAACGAAGGTATGTCTCCACCATACTGTAGGTTCCTCAACTTGCTCTTGTTGTTTGAATATTTTTTACTTGAACTTGCTTTCCGCCTTATAGAACTTCTTGCCAAACGCCCCTCCGTCGATGAGATCTCCGCCAAGCTCGAAGTTTTGGAATCCGAGCACGAATCTCTCCAGAATTCCCTCAAGGAGTCTCATGAAAATGATACCAAACTGAAGAAGGAGCTGGAGGAAAAGCATGCATAGGAGATGTCAGAGATGGCCAAAAAGCTCAAGAATAGCAACAACAGAGTGAAGACTCTGGCATCCAAGCTTAAGGCTGCTGAGATGGAGGCTGCGGACATCGACAAAATGATTTTTCGTAAGGACTTCACGATTCTGGCATGCATATGTTATTCTTCTCTTCCCACCGTGAAAACTGACTATACAACATTTTTGTATATGAGCGTTGCTTGGATTTGAGCGGAAAAAGATGATGGCATCTCCCGCGTCGAAGCATACGAAGAAGCCGGAAACTCTATCGAGGATCTGATTGAAGCATGCCGGAAGATTGCTCAGAAGCTTTCTCTAAAGAAGGCCCGCACCAAGGTCATCGACACAATGACAAAATGATGTGAATGGTGCCAGAGCTGATCGGAGATTGGCAAGAGTCATGTGCCCACGGAGCCGCTGTCACTGCCTTAGTCATGTGCAAAGCACACTTTCCAACTCTGGACAGTGCCAAGATTGCTGCCGGAGTCCCAAAAGCCACCAATGTCAAGAAACTCCTCGCGGAAACCTGCGGCTTTGACACACTCTTCGCCAACCGAGTGGATCACTCATCGTGGTACGAGAAGCATGACATTTCGGCTGGCTTTTCCGAGGATGAGGAAGAAGATGAAGAGGAAGGCTCCGGGTCCAGCACACATCAGTCAGGCGAAGAATCAGGCGACGGATCCGCCAAGGACAACACCTTCGATGCCTTTAACGAAGACAAGCCGGAGTCTTCAGAGTGAAAAAACCTGAAAAATACTGAATTGCATCATTTTGGTCCCTTCGAGGGTTTGTAATAAATCTAAGTATTTGAAGTAGCTAGGGCAAAAAACTATGCAAGCGAAACTATGGGCGGAAATACTTATCCTGCTACCGTTTATATATTTGCGTGGTTCTTTGTTTGAAAGCAAGTGCTAGTTTATAAATTCTCCGGCTCACTTATTTGACCTTCCACGAGCCGGAAGACCTTTAGCCGGAAACGCTCACCGACGGCGGCGAAGCCCAATGGCAATCCGTCAATAACCGCGGAAACAAGCCCCAACCAAGGTGCCGGAATTCGCTACCAGGAATCCATAAGTTTGCAACAAAAAACTCATACACTAGAAAACTTGAGCTCACATCCTACTGGACGATTTTGAAAAATCACAACTTTTATACATGCCTAGGCAGAAACATCCAGCTCTGCGGTTTTAGTCGGAAAACATACATGATCCAAAAATGAACAATAGAAGGATAAAAGACTCAAAGAGTGAACCAAATGCTTTATTTCATTGATCATGTATCATAACTATTACAAAGTATGTAATGCGAAATTTGCTAAGTGTGGAAAGGATGTAGCTGTGCTATATTCTAAGGACGGTCTGTTTCATCGTATACGTCACCCGGATCCTCCCTCTTGCGTTTCCGATGCCAATTGGCAGGTCTATCCTTTAACTCGCGGATATCGACGAGGTGCTAAGATCCATTGTGCAGCACTTTGCTCACGACGAAAGGTCCTTCCCATGGAGATTACAACTTATGCTCTTTCACCTGCCGAAGGCGGAGGACCAAGTCACCTTCCTAAAACGAGTGATTCTGAACTCGACGGCTATGGTAGCATCGGAGTTTCTGCTGGTAGATGGTGGAACAATGGTCGGCTAGGTTCTGAGCTTCTTCGTGCAGGTCCACAAGTAGGTGTCGAGCCTCATCAGCACTTTCTTCGTCGTAGGCGAAAACTCACGGAGAATCATGGATGATGTCGCAGGGTAAGACTGCTTCAGATCCGTATACTAGGAAGAAAGGCGTAAAACCAGTAGACCTGTTAGGGGTAGTTCGTAAGCTCCACATAACAGAGTCTAACTCCTCAGCCCAAGCTCCGGCTGGTCGCTCAGTGGTTCTTCAAGGCGAGGTTTGATTCCGGCTAGCATAAGGCCATTGGCTCGCTCGACCTGCCCGTTAGATTGTGGATGTGCCACAGAGGCAAGGTCTAGTCGGATCCCCATCTCATTGCAATAGTCCTTCAGTTCTCCCTGCGCAAAGTTTGTGCCATTATCTGTGATGATGCTATGTGGGATGTCGTATCTCACTACGAGGCTGCAAACAAATTTTAGTGCCGTATCACCATCAGCTTTTCTCACTGGCTTGGCCTCGATCCACTTACTGAACTTGTCAATAGCGACCAGGGGGTACTCAAAACCACCAGGAGATGATCTTTACAACTTTCCGACCATATCGAGCCCCCAGACCGCAAACAGCCAAGTAATAGGGATGGTCTTCAGCTCCTGAGCCGGAGCACTTGGTTGTGTGGCATACTACTGGCAGCCCCGGCAAATTTTGACTATTTTCACTAGTAACAATTCGCTAGTCTATTACGATGTTAGTTCGTCAGCGAATGGGCGAAATCCATCATGGACACGTGTTGCTGACGGTTTGCAGGACCGTGGCGGACCTCGCGTCACAGATGGGCAGAGTGACGGTTAGGGAAGTGCGTCACAGATCCATGACGACTTTGTGCTGGCCCAGAACCCACCCAGCCCGCTCCGTTGTGACACCTTTGGCCGTCGCGGATTGTTGTCCCCCGGTCGGATTCTTGGAGGCATTATGTCAGTTCAATGATTGGCCTGTCAGTCCTGTCGCATTATGTCATCATTGTCGTCTAGCTACAACTCCGGACGAACCTCCTCCTACCACGTGTCCATGTAGAATTGCATTCGAAGGCTGACACGTGCCACGAGCGTGGCCATTGGCATGTCGACACGTGTCACACGGAATACCAACATGTTCGTGTGGATGGCCCACTACCATCTCGACACGTGGCACAATGAACTTCTGACACGTGGACAATTGGGGCCCACATGCAGGCACACACGTGGCACGGAACTGAACTTTGGGCCCTTGTTTGTAGTCACTACAACAGGTCATTAATGGACGGCCCAATTGCGGCGGTCCGGTATGGGAATGACCCATTAGTGGACGGCCCAATTCTGGCGGTCCGGTATAGGACTGGCCCATTAACGGACGACCCAATTCTGGCGGTCCGGTATGGGAATGGCCCATTTTTGGTGGCCCATAATGACAAGCCCATTTACGGTGGTCCTTTTCTTGGCCCACTTACGACCGGCCTTTTAACAGCCTAAATGCGCGGCCTTACTATCCCGACCCGTTATTACTACTGCAACGTCTCAAAAAACAATTGTGAAAAAGGCCCGTTACTTCGAGCCCATGGTGTTTTAATAATGTCTTGTTAGCACGGCCCAGCATGGTTATCGCAGCCGGCCCGTTACTACCAGCCCATAAATGTCGGCCCATAAACAACGTCCGACCTCGTTATCTTAGCTGGGCCGTTACTTTCATCGTGTCAAACCCGGCGTGTCAAATATTGGCCGTTTTGTGGCAGCCTTACATATAAATAATACATAAACACTCAAAACTAATTACATACAGAATACTTAGATAACTGTGCATCAATTTACATTCGATCTTAAGTTCATCCTGCATACTCGCACCATCAATATAACAGTTCAGCTCCTTCAAAATAATACTCTGTAACGGCCCAGGGTAGTACCCCTATTAGATTTGCCTGTTCTTTTCTTTTTATGCATCATCATTCATCATGCATCATATCATCCATGTTTTAAATAAAATAAAATTATTTTATAAACCCTAATTATTTTATTTTTACCTCTCATATGGTTTTATTAATAAACCTCCCCTCTCTTGTCATTTAACAAACCCTAACACAAAATTATTTTTATTTTTGCTAATAAATCTTGGCTCTTATTTGTCTTATCTCCAATCTGTATTCAAAATTCAATCTTGTTGGTGTTGGTTCAAATCAGTTTGCTAAACAGGTTTCTAAAATAAAAATAAAACAAAGGAGAAAGTTTTTAAAAATAAAAAAAATGAAACTCTAACCTATCTATCCAGGCCACCTCTCCTCCCTGGCCCCTTTCTTTTTCACCCGGCGGCCCAGGCCTTTTTCCCCTCTCTCCCGGCCATTCCCACCTTTCAGCCCAACCCACCGGCGGCCCAATCTCTCCCTTCCTTCTCTCCTTGGCCCGAGCCCACGTACCCCTTCGGCCCCCTCCCCCTTCTTTTTCTGTTCGTCCTCGCTGGAAAGCGAGAGCACGCACATGGCGTGCTTGCTTTCCCTCCTGCTTCCCCTCTCTCTTCTCTCCAGCCGCGGCCAAACCCTAGCGCCCTCCTCTTCTCCCTCCCTCGCGCCGCCAAGCCTCCCCTTCTTCTTCCCTGCAAAACCACCGTGAACCACCGCGCCATCGTCGCCGTTTCCCCGTCGATTTCGGCCACCCCCTTCAACACCGAGGCCACCAGAAGCTCCGCCTTGACCCCGGGATCAACCTCGTACAAGGAATCGTCCGGGGACGCTTCAAGTCACCGATGCCGTCCCCGTTTCTTCTTCAGCACCGGCGACAAAATCCGTCGTTTCCGGCGCCGATGGTCCTCCTCCGCCCTCTTGGGCTCGGTCTTCAGCCTCCTGGTGAGGTCCCGCACGTCCTGGAGTTTTCCCCGTCCCCCTCCTCTTCTCCATCACCCTGCCTTCGTTGAACCGCCGTTTTCCTCGCAGATGTCAGCCGCCGGCATCGTTCTGGTGCCTCCTTCCCCTGACCCGCGCCGGCGAGGCGAACCCGGCGCCCCCTTCCTCGCTTCCTGGGGCGCCCTCCATCCGCCGCTTCCCTCGTCGCCGAGCCGCGATGACCACGCCTCCCGGGAACGCGCGCGGCATCGTCCCCGCATCGAACACCCTGTGGGCGCGCACGGACGGTTCGCCAGCTCAGCGCCACGCTGGCAGCCACATCAACGCGCGGGCCCTCCTCGTCAGCGACTCGGGCTAGATCCCGCGCTGGTGAGAAATCCCCCCGCATCCAGATCTCTCCCCTTTTGCACTTAGCCCCCTGAATCTTTCAAAGCATCAACCCGCGGTCCGGCCGCTGATGGTTTTCTTGTGAACCCCTTGCATGTTTACAAAATAAACCCGGGGTCCCTCCCCCCCGTTCTGTAATTATTTCTGGGCCCTTTCCATTTAAATAAAATCTGTTTAATTACTTTTAAAATAGCAAATACCAATCTGTTAATAACTTTTAAATGGTAATTCATATGAAAATGTTTTATATATCAATTTTGATCAGAAAAATGAGAGGAACAAGAATATGCCATCCATATGCCTGTTTGCATCTCGCATCATGTCACGCGTTGATAGTTCGTGCATCTCACCTCACATATATGCGGAGCATTTCGGATTTCCAACTAGGGTTTCCCGGCTCCGTTTAATATTGAAGTAGCTCACCCATGCTATGTCTACCATGCTAATCAACACTTAAATTTGTCGGTAGAAAATGCAACTCCAACCTAATTTGTTTGTCTGGGTTCCGATCCCGCTTAATTTGGATAATTGCATTGCACCATCTTTGCCATGTCATGCATATCATCTTGATCATGCTGGATCTTCTTTATCCGTAGTAGTAAGACTTGCACCCGTTGTTTGTTCCAGCATTTGCTTCTTCCCGGATAGGATCACGAAGTGTTGATGTGAGATACGGCGAGTTCTCCGACAAGTTCTTCTCAGCTTTTCACGAGCGAGCCCTCTCTCTTCACCTATTTTACTCTCTCCCTCGCATTGCTATCCTTATGTTGCGATTCTTTATCGAGTCACGTGTCCTATTCCACTTGTTTACCATAATAATCCTATATGTATCATTCCTTAACCATAGCCGTTGCTTGATGTTTGAGCCTTGCGAGTCGTAGGCGTGTTTAGGATCTGTTGTTTATCTCGATCTGTTATCGGGATATGTTGGGCTGTTGGGAGGTTATCACATGCTATATCACTTGTTGGAGATACACATGCTTTACTTAATTGTTAACAACTAAAATTGTAAGCAGAGGCATCTGTGAGCCCCTTTGCGAAAGCATCGGAACTTTGACTCGCTAATGTCCCCTAGGACCCGAGTTCTTGTTATCCGTTCCGAGATTGAGCGCTCTACCCATGCGCGGGGACGATTATTGGGACCCCCCTCACCCATTACCTTTTCTCAAGTCAGTTGAAAAGGGGGCCACAACCTTGGTTTTATTTGCCTATGCCATGTATGCCATGCTTTACTTACTGTTGTCTCCAGACGTTTAATTCCAGCTATCTCGGGACATTTATATTTTGTACTGTATCCCGCGGAACGTTTAGTGAAGTGTGTGGTTTGCACGCCTAGCCGTTAACGCAAACCCTGAGTCCGCTTCGGAGTACGGCCGGACTTCGTTACGGGTAGCTTAGTCGGGTGCCCCCCTAGACTTTCTTGTTGAACTGGGAACGGTCTTGTTGTGAGACATCCACCTGTCGTAAGTGGGTCGAGCATGCGTATGGTTACATTTGGGCAACCCCTGCAGGGTGTACATCTTATCGATAAGCCGTGTCCGCGGTTATGGACGACTTGGAATTGTATAGCTTGATCATAGAACAACTTACACCGTTAACTTGTTGCTAATAATTTGCTAATAACTTGCGTAGTAATATAGCATTACTACAACCGATACCTAATAAAACTTGTCCACCGTTGAGTGCCTTTTACATTGCCTCTTCGCAATTGTTGAAGGGGATATGTGTAATTGGTTGGGTTATGTTTGTGTAGTACTTATCTGTTACCTTATGCGCTCTCTTATCTTCTCTGAGTAGACGGATGTTGTAGCGTGTCTCTATTGGTTATAGTTTTGCTGCCGCTAAACCTACCATATAGCCCCCGGCGATATATATTTATACTCGCTCGGCGAGCATAGCCATTTCCAGTCTCGCTAAGTACGTGCCGGAGTTCGTTCATTGGTACTTACTCTCGCCTTTTCCCCTTTCTCTTTTGCTTCCTCCCTTTTGTCGGCAACCGATGGCCCGACTTTGACAGGTACGAGATGACGACGTTAGCAAGGTTACCCTTCCGGCTTGGCCTGGGCAGGGTTATGGATGCCACTGGTTATCTTCAGGACTCTTAGTCCAATTTGTATCTTGTCCGTACTCGGACGTATTCGATCTTCTGTATGATTCGGATCTTTGTATTGTATATTTGTATCTTGGCTCGTTGGAGTCGTTGTTGTAATATATGTTTCTTGTGGGCTCTATTGTAATCCTGTTGTAATGTTACCGCTCGTGTTAATTCCTCTGGCATCACGTGTGTGATTCGTCGCGCACGTCGTGTCGGAGGGCGTCTCTGAATCGATATCGTGCGGATTTCGGCGGGATCGCTGGGATCCTCATGGTACCGGTTCCGGGGCGTCACATACTCCCTCCGGTTCACATTAATTGACTCTAATATGGATGTATCTAGACACATATTAGTTATAGATACATTCATATTGAAGTCAATTAATATGGATCGGGGGGCAGTTTAGCTTGCACCAAAGTAAGACAACCAGCCCAAAATATAGTTCAACTATCCACCATAGCACCACCAGTTGACCATGTTTACTCGCGCATGGACCTGGTAAACGTTTCAAGCTTTGCCTCAAGGGCAGCCTGCTTCTCTCTCGATTCATGTACCTTTCTGTTAAGCTCCAACAGATTAGCACTCTGGAGTCGACAATATCTTGAAGGTCCGCTTTTCCCCTCCGCTTTGTCTCCAGTAAATCAGCTAGGGTGCTCATATTTGATCGCGTGGGTCTATGCTCGAGTCCCACATTCTGAAGAAACATATGTTTCTTTACTCTCTTACCAAGGACCTCGGATAAAACCTGGGTCTCATTCTTTCACTCTCCATCTGGTGTAGGTTGAGACATCTCTTCTTCAATCTCAGCCTTGTTTAGCAATAAAGACAGAAGACAGATTGGTGTTAGATGAAGCAAAATATAAACTTCATTTCAGCGATAACTCAATAAATGCTTACTCACCAGAACACATTGTATTTCAGAGGAGTAGCAGTCGTCCTTGCTGCGGTGTGTCTCCGTGAACAGATCCACAGGACTTGGTTCTTTACCCATGTACGAGTCTCCCTGAAAACAAACACATACATGCAACCAACTTATAGGTTCTATAAAAGATTTTGTGAATAATCAATAATGTGTGTGATGTTATATGTTGATGTGCAAGTTAATCACTATTTAGAGCAGTTTGATGCAGAGCATCTATATTGTAGAAAGAATCTACAGACTTTAGCGCAAGCAACGATGTGCACAAAAGCTCCTACAAACAGATACCTACCAAAAAAGGAATTTAGTTTAAAATGCACCTGAGCTATCCATCAGAGAACTAAACAATGTACCTTCTTGGCAAAGTGAGCATCATGGAAATGCTACCAGGAGTTAGATATATTAACTATCTATGCCAAACATGTATGAACATAATCAATGATTTAATAGACCAGCGCATGCATTCAGCAAAATACAAGCTACGTAGTAAATACCCATCCAGCTTGTTGATGGAACTATGTACTCTATCATTCTGTAAAGAACACAGGTCTTCACTTACCAGATTTTCCACGTGTGCAGTGTAGCTGCACGACCCATTTGTGCGGCTGGTAGAAAGGGACCGCGTGGGACAGGACGAGACCGTGTTTGGTTGTACGTGAGAGCTCGGTTCTGTCTCTCTCGGCCCAAATTGGCATTTTTCAGAGCGCCATTTTCCCTCTCTTTCTCTATAACAGTTATCTCTCTTTTCTCCAAATTAGTATCAAATCTAGAGAAGCTTTTATTTCTGTCTTTCTTCAATGATTCTTGCCTTTTGCCATCCTTTTTTCCCAACATGGTAACAAATCTAGTAGCAAATCTAGAAGCTAGTATAGGATAAATTCACAACAGCATAATAAATCCAGAAAACAAAGTACAATACATAAACTGCATACAACAGCCAAAAGCAGCCAATAACGATGTTAATGTTCATGACAAACTAAGCTGAAAATAATACAAGACACAATGTATGGCCAACATGAAGATTATGATACCCCAGGATGAATGCATTTGTTCTTCATTCAGCATATATTTCTTCGTCGCTCCATTCTCTGATCTGAAGGAAATATTCATTGAACTCCTTCCGTCTATAGTGTGCAGCCAATACATCCTCCAAACGGCATGACCTTTGTTCATTTCTCTGACCGTAGTTTCCTAATCTATCCACACGTAGTGGCCATTGATCCCATGCCTTTATATCATCAAAGTACTCTCTGATATAACCCAAATCCGCGTAGTAGATGCAGCCAGGTCGAAGTGTCAGGTGGACTCTGGTGTCGATGGAGATACACCGGATATAATGGACGAAGAAGGCACGACTTCCAATGTTACTGACGACATGGAGAGAGCGACTCTAAGTGTCCACACGGTACACCAATGGTTGACCTTCCTCCAAATTCATGTTGTCACTGCCGCCGCCCAACAACACAAGCAGCATATCACCATCCAACTTCACATGGTAGAACTTGTCATTTCCAAGTTCTGGAAATGAAAATAGTGTCCCCATGTTGACAGTGCTCGCGCACTGCTCCAACTGGACATTGTTGGTGCACACTAATTTTCCGAACTCAAAATTGTTCACAGCTATTGCATACAATTCACCATTGAACGGGGTAATGCAACGCATATAATGGTGCTCGATTGAAAATCTTCCTTCTCCCCAATCTTCATCTATACCCTTAGTTGGAGTGCTCTCATCGACCCAAGCAATTTCCGCCGGGTAATCTGTGGAAACGAAGACCATAGTCGGGGACTTCATTACAACGACTGACTCCAGAATAACAGATGGCATCTGCGCCTCAAACATAGTGTTCAATGTCTTTGTGAGTGGGTTTAGAAGCCATATCTTGTGCGCACGATAACGCCACGGCAAAAGCTGACGAAATAGTATCTACAATATATTGATGAAGATAACATTCAGCACTAAGATGTTTACGATTGAAAATAAAAATAGATTAACTCTATACATATGGAGGAATTCGGACCTTGCATGAACTTCCGTTAGATCGATGGTAACGTAGCGGGATGTGCGGAGGGGGAGGAAGGTGAACTCAGTGGCACGTAGAAGGGCATGTTCTACCATGATCCATTCATGCAGGTGCACGTCGGGCTCAGGTAAACCTGAACGCCAATGTCTACAAACTTGCCTCAAAGGAGAGTAGGTGTCCACATACTCCTCGTTCGCCAGTAAGCAGCCGCCGATCTTGTGAACTGGTCCGTCAGCCATGAGAGAGGCCCAGTTCATGGAGGCGCCGCGCATGGATGCGCCACCCTCGGAGGCGACGGGCTCGGATGCGGCGGGCTCGGCGGCGACGGGCTCGGATGCGACGGGCTCGGAGGAGATGGGCTCGGAGCCGACGGGCTCAGGGGCGACTGCCGCCGGCGCATTCTTCTTCTCCATCGCCAGTAGGAGAGCGCGCGTAGGGCGGTTGGGGTTTTTCCCTTCGATTTGGAGAAGTTGATGGGACGTGAGAGGCGTGGTTGCGTGCGTGAGTGAGAATGAGATTGTGTGGTGAGGGAGGGAGAGAGGGGCTCTGTACAGGCAAAGTGACGGTTGGTCTCGGCAGTTTCTCAAAAGAACTAGACGTTTGGTCTCAACACGCGCACTGCCTAACCGTTGCGCACCGCGACACGCGTCCGTGGTACTGCACGTCTGCAACGCTACGTGTACTCAATTATACCCTCGAGTCTTACACTGGAAAAATATCTGTACTCAGTTTTCCCCTCGAGTACTAATATTGGCTAGTGCAATATACTCAGCTTTACCCTCAAGTGGCTGGTCAACAGAGAGTCAACAGATTGGATTAAGCTATCTAATTGAGTCATTTCACGCGCAAAAAACATCAAACAAATAAAATCATAGTGCCTCCTACTCATGGAGTCTTGTTACGCGACCTTCCACGTAGGAAATCATAACAATCATATATAAATCAAGTTTTACCACAAATGGCCACTTCTGAAATCACCAGTAGCTATGAAGGTTCATGGCTTTCCACTCAAACCCCTTCTCAAAACATCTATACCCAAAACATATATAGTTTGTCTCAATGAGGCCATAATTTTCACACTCATGTATATTTGAATTGCTAATACTTTGAGGGAGGGCAACCTGGGTTTCATTGTACAAAACACGTGTTTTTCTTTTTCTAAATCTCTTATTTGAATTCCTTAGCCTGTTTACTATTTACATGCCCTTGGATCCTTGATACTACTCAGTTTTACCCTCCCCCTTCTCACAGAAGCCCAAACTTGGCCTAATTGGTCGAGCTGTTGTCACACGGATCGTGCCCACCTATCGTCGATCCTATGATCTAATGGGCAGGATAACCCCTCTTTATCTCTCATCATGGCCACCCTCTCTCCATCTGTCGGTGGCAAACTACTACCCCTCTCTGTATGCTAAATAACGAGTTTGCCACCAGATTCAATTTTGGTAATCACGAATTTCTTGTAGGCATTACTTTTCACGGTAAAATGATAAACTATCACGAATTTCCATTTCTTTTAGGCATTAATTTTCACGGTAAAATGATAAACTATCACGAATTTCCATTTCTTGTAGGCATTACTTTTCACGGTTAAATGATAAACTATCATGGATTTCCATTTATTTTAGGCATTACTTTTCACGGTAAAATGATAAATTATCACGAATTTCCATTTCCGTCAAGATAGTCTGTATTAATTTTTTGTTGAGATATAAACCCCCACAACGGTCATCTCCTCCTTAATTTTTTGTGTAAACCCGGCCACAACGGTCATCTCTACCTTAATTTATGGTGTAAACCCCACAACGGTCATCTCTCCCTTATAAACCCCCACAATGGCCATCCCTCATGTCAATAGGTTCTGCCTCTCTCTTCTTCGTTCACATACACTTGATCCATTGCCATGTCTTCCACGTCTCGGATGCCAACCAGAAGGGGAAGGGGAAGGGGAAGGGGAGGGGAAGGGGCGGCCGGGGTGGTGGATCATCATCATTGCCACCACCACCGTCAACACTACCATTGATCATAGGGAGTTCTTCATCGTCATCTATGAAGACCCTTTGGCCAAGAAGGTACGTATGCGTTCCCACATATATGATTCATGCGATTAATTATGTGCATGTTCTAAAAAACCTTTAATTTCAAACGATCGGTGCTTGATCTCTTTGCAGGCACTCCCCAAAAAGTTTGCGGACTATCTTGACGGCTAGGAGCCTGCTAAGGTGTATCTGCGAGCAGCTGACTGCGGTCCTCGTCTCTGGACCGTGGAGGTCCTATTTGACGGACAAGGCCGGATGTACCTCTACAAGGGCTGGGAGAATTTTGCCATCGCGCACGGTGTGGATTTCGGCTGCTTCCTACACTTCAAATATGAAGGCGATGATGTGCTCACAGTGAAGGTGTTCGACGAAACAATGTGCAGGAAGTACTACTACACGGACAGCGAAGATACGTATGAAAGCGGCGACGACGTGAAGCCATGCATCCATCCCCTTTAGATAAGGGTATTATGACCAAGAATATATATGTAGCTTCATATGCATCGATTTAGAGATCTAGCTATTTTCTATATATTATGCATGTAAAAATAATATCGTAATTTCCACCATGATTCGAGCATCACAGCCTCCAAACGATGCCGATGCCGATATCGGCATGGTCAGAACGGCTATGCTCGCCGCCACTGCTAGGTCACCATCGGGATGCACCCTCAATCCCGTCCCCTCATTCGATCACTGGCACACCAGAGATACCGCCGAGGCCAATGACGAAGGTACATGCTGATGCCAATGTCGAACATGCACGCCGCTATGGGCACGGCCACGCCGCCCCGCTATGCTGGACGCCACAGACCAGCGCGAGGTCTTTCCCTTCGCCACCACACTCCCCTAGCACCCATCTATACACGCCAGAAAGGAGAGACACTAGTTTCTCTACATTGCTCGCGTTCGTGTCCGACACCGTCAGTCCTCGACCATTTCTTCTCTTCTTTGCATGGCTAAACGAGTCTAGTTCATATCTATCTAATGCGTCTGGTCTCGCCTCATGCAGTTCTTTGTGGACGTAGATCTCATCTTGGTACCCCGCTGACCACCTCCTCAATGCCATCGCTATAGAGCTCCGTTTAAAAATCTAATCCTACCAGTGTATTGCCCCTTGTATCAGCGTCATGGCCCCACTTGTCATTCGATATACCGAAGCCCCACTCGTCCGCGTTTTGGTCAGGGATACGACGATGCTTACGGTCGAACAAAGATGCATGGTCTGACGTGTCTTTGCGGGCTCTACGTGGCCCCACTAGTCAGCAGATAATGGTCAAAGTTGTTGACCCGTTGGGCAACCGGCCGTTCCAGCACTTGTGAGGGTTTCAGACAAGGGCTTGAACAAAACTGAGGAAAAACTAAGAAGCTGGGGAAACTGAGTACAACTAAGGATCCGAGGGCATGAAAATAGAAATTCCAAAAAACTAACATCTACAATAGTCAAAAGTGCAATCTTTAAACGCCTCGAAATAAGGTAAATTTTGCAGATTCTTAAATAGTTGGTATGTCAAGGTTAAATTTTGCATTTTTGCACATTGATAGAGCTCAACATTGAAAACATCTAGATACTTTTTTCAGATTTTCTTTTCCATATTTTAAAATGCCAATAAAAAATTAAAACCAGCTACATAGCATGCTGACAGGATGTGGTTTGCAGTTGCAGTCTTTCAAAACTGAAACTCGCCAACGAGCCTCTGAAGCTCAAGAGCTTGCAGTTAGGTCATCTCCAACGGGGCGACCCAAACCGCACCCACGCATTCGGATGGGTCGAACCGGACAAAAACGCGGCCCAGCGCGCAGACCCATCCCTAAAACGGATGGCCACGGCGTCTGGGACGACCCATACCCGGCCCAAATCTGGGACGAGTTTGCGTGGCCGCGGACGCCGAATACTGGTCGCTCGCGTCCTCCCCTTGTCCGCCCCTGGCCCGCCTGTCTGTCTCCCAAAACAGAAACACTCCACTCCACTCCCAAAACCTAGAGATGGCCGGCGAAGCGAGTGCCGCCGCCACCGCCAGCACCGCCACCATCGGAGACGAGGCACAGCTCGCGGCCGTTGCCGCTCCTCCCGTGTCGGAGGCTCCTGAACTGGACGCTCCGGTGGTCGTGGAGCCCGGGCAGGCGACGAAGAAGGCGAAGCCCGACCTCACCGCGGAGCAGAGGAAGATCGAGAGCAAGAAGCGGGGCGAGCACCGCAGGGCGCTCGAGCAACGGAAGAGGGATGTCGCTGCCGTGGAGGAGCGGCAGCGGGCGGCGGAGCAGCTCCTCCAACTCAAGACGGAGGCGAATGCGAACGTCATGCAAGAGCATGCCATGCCCTTTTACGGCCACGCAGCGCTCGCTCAGCACTTGATCCTCCCAGGCGCCGGGACGGCCTCGGGGGGGAGCTCGGCCTTGTCCGTGACCCGGCCCCTTCCTCCAAGGTCGACATCCCAGCTGACTGCCCCGTTTGGGTACACGCCCGGCGCGCACGAATTGGGGGCGCTGTCGGCGCGGTACGCGTACCCGTCACGGGATGGGTCACCGGAGGTGGGCGAGTCCTTCCCGGGGCCGTCTCCTTCGTCCATTGACCTGAACCGTGCACCGGCGAACTCCAAAGGCCCCAAGAACATGGGATCAGCAGCGATGGCCGGAGCACGCAACCTTCTCGACGATTTGTCGGCCGAGCGCGCGCCGCCTCCGATGCAGGCACCGTCCACCGTGCAGGACCCTCATGCCCTATGCTTCAACCGAGCAGGCTCCCCAGCCACCTCCCATTGACACACAGCAGGACAGCACTGCCTGTCCCGGCAGCATTAACATCGAGGAGGAGCCGTTGTTCGCTCAGGAGCTCACGCAAGCCGCAGCTGCACAAGCTCGAGGTCGCCGCGTAAGCAAAAGAACCAGCAACTACACGGAGAAGGAGGACAAGGTGCTCGTCGATGGATGGTTGACCATCGGGCAAGATGCATTGACGGGTGCCGAGCAGAAGGGGACCGCATTCTGGCGCCGGATCTATGATTACTTCCATGAACATCGGAAATACGGACAGGAGCCATTTGAGAGCGACCGCAGCGAGACATCGCTCCAAAAGAGGTGGGGAGCAATTCAAACGGAATGCAACAAGTTCCAGGAGGCGTATGATCACGTGAAGCGGATCCCCGTTAGTGGCATGGGTGTGAAGGACTTGGTATGATTCCTAACCTCAACTTAGTCATCCAATGTTTGCACATATGTTTATCATTGTTGTGTTGCTTTGCTCTAGGTGTGGCAAGCTTTGGAATGGTACAAAGCCAACAATGGAGAAAAGACCTTTGCCTTCCCTCATTGTTGGAAGGAACTCCATGGCACCCCCAAGTTCCAGGAGGGGTACGAGGGGTACATGGCGACCTTGACTGGCAACAAGACCGCCAAAGATCCCACGGTCATTGACCTTGATGGTGGGCAGCCTTGCGGTAGCTCCGCTTCTCGTGCAAGTCGTTCTCGCGGCCACAAGGCAACCAAAGCCGACATGAAGCGTGATGCCTCGTCCATGCTATTGTTTGGCACTTTGAAGGAGATGCATGCCGACAGAGAGGTGTTCACGGACAAGAGGGATGAGAGAAGGCGCCGGGAGAAAGATGAGGACAGGAAGAACTACTTCGATGTCCAAAAGAAGAAGCTTGAGATTTAAGAAGTCAAGGCCAATACCAAAGCTAGAGAAATTGAGCTCAAAGAGAGAGAAATTGAGCTCATAGCAATGGCCCAAGAGGTGGAGTTGAATGCGAAGGAAGTTGAGCCCAAACGGCAAGCCAAGGACAACCTGATCATGAACACCGACTTGACCAACATGAGCGAGGCGAAGAGAGCTTGGTTCGAGAAGAGGCAGAAGGAGATCCTAGAGCGCCCAAATTGAGTTGACAATCTCAATTTGTAATTTTTATATTTGTTCGAAGTATGGCACATTTTATTTCTTCATCATGCAACAGTTTATTTGATATAATTCTATAATTGTTAGATATTATTTTATATTTGTTAGATACTATTTATAAGTATGTGTGGCCAGATGGCCTATTTCTCAAAGAAATATGCCAAATGGCCAAATGGGTGGCCGCTGCGTTGGGCGCAGGGCGCGACCCAAACGGATGCGCGGACGCGGGGCTCCGTCCGCGCGACTGCGCGGCCACCCAAACGGCCCAAAACGGATGGCCCAGCGCGTCCGTTTGGGTCGCCCGGTTGGAGATGCCCTTACTTCCCTGTGTCCGCTGCTCCTTGCAGCGTGTTCCGGCCACCCCAGCTACCATAGTAAGCACCACCGGTCCACCATTAGACTAGATTTAGATGTGCGCCTTGGCGCACGATCCCGTGGATTTCACACCTATTTACATTTTGTATAACGATGATAAAAATTAGGCAAAACATGATAATATTTTTTTAGGTTCAAAGAAAAATAAATAGGATGAAGTTAGGATAAACACATTACATTTCAAACAGAGAAACAAACATCTTAACATGGAGTCAAAATAGGTACTGGTTAAGCTAATATTAATATTCTTCTAAACTTGTTATATAACATAGCCGATGAAATTCTTGTGTACATTCTATGGAAATCTAGCCAAGGTCTAACTGCTAGCAGGGTCCTCCAAGCATAGCTAAGTTACACAATACGAAGCACTTGCTGATAGAAAAACATGGGAGCACCATCTGAAGCAACAGGAACTTTGAAAAGTAAAACAGAGCTTGGCCACCAGGGAAGTAGCTCGGATGGATTCTATCTACATGCGGAGCAAAAGAAGGGCGCAAGGAACCTACATCACCAAGAGCTAGCTCTACTGCAAACAAAATGAAAAAATAACCAGAAGTTATTTGTGTTAAAGGAATAGATGGCAAGAATATAAGGTCAATTCAAGTTCAATACAAAAAAAGTGCTCATGAACCTCGATGTTTCATCTAACAGAAGTAATGCTTCCTCTTTTTCTCCAAATGCCTCTCCAGGACAGCTCCCGAACGACATATAGGGCCCACAAACGATCTTGTTTATAGCATATAGGGCCCAATAATGATGTGCATACTATATGTTTCATTTTACTGGTTTCACAAAAAAACAGCCATAGACTAAGGCATATCACAACGGTGTGACTTGTGGTTGCGCAACTGATGAATTGTATATATATATACATTAGGTCACGATGTTGTTATAGCTTTCCAAAGACTTAACTGAGGTCTGCAACACATGTCAAAAGAAACTCAGCTCATCATCCAAGTTACAAAGGTCACAATCAAGTCTATTGGAAATGCAGGACCACTTTTTGAATGCTTTTTTTATAGCTATCCAAAGCCTTAACAAAGGCTGAAGTCGGAACATCCAAGCGTGTGACTAAGAGGATGACGGACACTGGCGCTGTTGTTGTTGCTTCCAGTTATTGGAACACCCAAGCATAGAATTTGAGCTCGGGCTGTACGCGGGAAGAAGAAATATAGACACGTAGTACGCGAAAATGGATCTGGTCAATAGCAAAGTTTCTAGGCAAACCGTTTTCTCTGATGCACTACTGAGATTTCACTACAGCTACGTGAATTTACAGAGTGAAACAGTTCCTTGTACCGAATTAATGACCATTTCATTTGGCATTAAAATACATGTATGCACATCAGCATATGGTCAACGAAAAATCAAGGCTAGAATATCATTTGAATTAACATCTAAATCTATTAGAGTAAGTTAACGTCAAAAAGTTTCACCACCAGTAATATTTTCCAAAGATATTACAGTCTAATAATATTTAGCATCTAGTTCACCGCTTCTTAATTTGAAGCATCTCTACTACTGTGCCCAAGTTCGGAAGTCTTGGATCAGTGGAACATGTTATTTCCTAGACTTGTATTCTTCAATTGAACCCTAAAAAAGGCTAAATGAGACATCCATAAATAGGCCATATAATTTTTTTTTTAGCACAAGGCATAGTGTCCAAGCAGAGCCATTATGTAAAGCACGGCAGGTATCTTATATGCTTTAAATACTGAAATAGAACTACCCACCCATGAGGTTTGACTGCAAACTCTAAATTTCAATATTAATATGTTTGAAGACTCAGACCCACCCATATAAAGATAAGTTAGGTTTTCTTCTTGCACTATTATATCTGAGCCTTCTTCGATGGTTGTAATACCTAAAACAGTTTAAATAGTGTATGAACTTGGCACACATAAAAGAAGAGAGCTCGCCTCTTGTCTGTTGAAGAGATTGCCAGTGATTATTAGCGAATTGACACAAGAATTGTGCAAAGAATTGAAGGAAGGTACACCGAGTATAAATAAACATGAGCAGATTTGTGTACCAAGTAATTAGGTACTGAAACTGGACACTTTATTTGAGGTAAAAGGCCTCTGAAATAATTCAGCTAGGAAGGATGCTAAGCAAAGCTAAATAGATAAGGTCTGGCTCCACTTATATGAATTCTCAGCAACATCTACAAAAATAATGTCAGTGCGACAGTATATGTTCTTAGCAAAGCATGTGGATAGTAAGCATATATAATTCCCTCTGTATGTTTCATGTTCATCTCAAAATAGCCTCTGCAGACTATGATACAATGTAATCAATTGTATCGATGGCTTGCTGGGTCACAAAAGTTCCTGACCAAATTCCTGGAGCATCCTCGTCCAACATGGTGTATATGGCTAATACCTTGCAACCACCATTTCATAAAGGAACTACATCTGCAACTAAATTTAGCAAATAATGGTTTTCATATTTCCTTGATCCTTGAGAATTTCATGGCCAAATCTACATAGGGTTTTGCAAAACCAAACCTAACTACCACTTTTACCAACAACAAAAAACTGCAGGAATATTAGAGAAGTTTCACAAGAAGAAAACCAATGAAAACATATATGTGGAGAAGAAAAAGAAGGGCCAGGACAAAATAGCGCACCAGACTGTCACACCAACAGTAACAATTGCTTGTGCTTCTAACATCAACAATCACCATCATAGCATCCATCTCCAATTCTCTCAAATATGAGCAGAATTTTAGTTATGAACTGAAGGAAAAGAAATTTCACAGAAAGATACATACTTCCTGACATGAAACTGATCAAATTTAAGAAAATCTTATTAACATGGACTGTCTGCACAAATTTGATTGATGCCATGTAGGTAACTATATCACAACTTCCATATGCAAAACCACAGAGAATGCATACCTCTTATGTCACAATACTTTTAAGCCTCTAGAAATTTAGATCTAGTTTGAAATACCCATGTTTGAAATACCAGATCAAGATATAGCAGACATCCAACTTGAAATACCCATGCTTCTTCCACACGAAATTCTGCACAAACAAAAACATAAATGTCTTGATAGTAAATTTGTCAAACTAAAGCAGACGAAGATGTTGAGCAAGGTGCTGAACAAATAAAACAATCTATGTTGAATCTGTTATACCTGAGGATGTGCAGAGTCAGCAAAGTAGCCGTCGTCGATGGTTTGTTCCCAATCCGCTGCCAGGACCTGTCTGACAACCACGAGTGCATCTGCTCGTACCTCAGGCCAGCCATGAGAATACCTCGAAGCAGAGCATGAGCCAGCAGGAGGTCTTGAACAGAAAATCCATGGTGGCTCCCTTCCTTCGTCGTTGTTGTTGGTCCTCCTGCGGTTAGGGAGGAAAAGAATGAGAGAGTGCAGAAAATAGGAGAGATGGGCTGGTAGCCGGAAAATCGGTGGCACCTTTGTTGTTTCATGATCTTATTAGGAACCTCTTGCATTCACCTGCCCTGTATTTTGTTCAAAATTATCTTTTGACTTTTAGGTCCTTCGAGATGATATTAATGTTGGTGATCACTTAACAGAGCATGGACAGAAAGATAAAAGGGGACCTGAGAGTAGTAGTCAGTTTTGTCGAAACACATTATCACCCTTCTTCGAGCCCATTGTAGACTGCATTTCGTTAGTCCGCATATGAAAAGATAAAATTAGGCAAGGTTCCCTATAAATAAATATTAAAACCCCACTGAAAACTAAAACATTGGCTTCTAGTGGTAATAGCAATGGTGGTATTCAATCAGAAATAGGGATATTTGCCCTAAATAACTGTAGAGTATAGGAAGTAGGAAATATGATTAGCTAATATGAATAGTCACCATTTAGAACCTAATATGAGGTGATATACCATATAATTAATTTCACATTTAATGTAACTTGGTTTTGGAAGAAAAATTAATGAACCTGCTAGAGGATTGACTCCAGCTACCTTGTATAACTGGGAAGTCTCAAGCTGTGTTCTTTCCTACCACAGATTGTGTAGAAGAAACAGATTGTAAAGACAAAATAACCTGCATGGAAAGATTAAAAAATATATATATAAACAAGCTTCATGTTAATTACCAACTTATCACGGAAATATAGAAAGGTATTTGTGGATAACACCCATAGGCTTCCCATTGTATATCTGTGATTCAAGTATTATCGAGACAAGACAAATTAACCTGATTGACCGCATAGCTATGCTGAATGGCTTGTGGCTGCAAAATTTGCATCACCATAGTCTATTCAACCTAGAAACTAATAGTCAACACATTTTTCAATACATATATAGGCATTAGAGAATTCTATCCACCTGCTGCTCATGGTTTAAAAAGCGTTGCCTAAGCGTCGCCTAGGCATCCAAGCGCTACCCCTCCGCCTTGGAAATATGCCCGCCTAGGCGCCAAAGCGCCCCCCATCCTCAAGGCGCCAAGGCGTCGCCTTTAAAACCATGCTGTTGCTTCTTAAAGGTATTGTTCAGAGTAGACATGATATCTTTTAGCAATGCAGTCCACGCTGTTAAATGCTGCCTAAAAATTGTGGCTATTAGACTCACAAGCTATGATTAATTGATACAAGTTTTTTTTTCACACACATCTTTCATCATACAACCAGTTTCTGGAGAGCCCTATAATTGAGATATAAAAATCAGAAATGTCTGACAGTGTCACTGCTTGAACAACATGCATATGCACTTCAACTTCAAAAACTAAATTGCAAGGCATCAATTTTCTTGACCAGTCAAAAACAAGGAAGCCATCTCAGTTATTAAAAATAGCTTATTTCCATACAATGCAACTCCTATTCGCATAACAACACAGAAAAATAAACGATCATATAAGAGGTAATTTTCCTTACCTCAAGAATGAAAGTTGTAGCATCATTGAAGCTGTACCAAGAAAGTGAACTTTGGAGGAGCCTAGGCTTGCATCAACCATAACTGAATCTGTACCAAAATATCAAGTTAGTTCAAACCAGATCACATGTCAAATCTGCATAAATGGGCATTCAGAGAGATCGAGAGGGGAGGAAAGACTGAAGAAGAATTGGTAGAAACCCACCATGGTGAACAAACAAACTATCGCAGGATGGTTGCCTTTGCCACGATGCCGATGCATCCCTTGCCAGATGTTTGTGGGCCATCTCGGCATGGTCACTCTTGGAAATGGCAGCGGCGCGCGGACTTCTCTAGCCGCGGCCCTTGCTCCGCTTCTTGCCGCCTCCCATCCCGTACCTCCTTGACTTTTCCACGCCCTCTGCCTCTGCCTTTCCCAGAGTAAAGAGATGGGTGGCCCTGGGGTTTTCCCCGTGGAGAATGCGTACATCAATGAGCCCAAACGATACGCAGGCTGGTATTGCCCAGAGTAGAGAGACGGGGCTTGGGAGGAGGAGACAGATGGGTGGCCTGCTACATCAATGAGCCAAAACGATACGCATGCTGGTATTGCCAACTTAGCAGAGGAGAGAACAACAGTTCAAATCATAGCATACAAGTGTAATTTAGCCTAGACAAAGTTTGCAATGGTAACATGGTAAATTTTAGAGTGGTCTGCATCAAACAACACAGAACGAAATTATATTTAGTATTATCCAACTATTAGTGCTAGGCTGAGTGATTTCTTATTCAGGTATATTCGAGAATCAAATGTCATCATATCATGTGACAAAGTTTAGATATATTGTTAAGAGAAGACGCTGATTACTCTGTCCAGTAGTGAAATGAAAAGTACCCTGCCTATCCTCTGTTTAGCCACAGTTTGAACTAGCACAGTGCCCGCGCGTTGCTGCTGCCCAGCCAAAGTTTCAAAATCCCGAGTCTTTTCATCACCATCCCCAATCCTGATCATTTTGCACCCTTAGCAATATTTGTACCTAGAACAAAATATCAAAACCTTCCATTACCAAAGGCTTGGAGTTGAGCTCAATATATGTGTGTTACTGATATGAGTAAACATTTTATTAATCACGAAAATAAATGTCCTGAGCCAATGATTCCAAAAATGTTTTCTTAAGGAAAAATATTTAGCTTTTACGAACAAATAAAGTTGGGATACACGCCCTAAAGAAGATGGATATATAAGCTAGGTGTATTATTAAATATCCTCATGTTAATCCACGAGTACACCAGTATCAGATTCAGTTGCACGCAAAACAATCCCAATTAATCCAAACAAAAACTACATAGCATCAGTATTTTGCAGTAGTATATATCCATGTAGTTGGGGCTAAGTACAAGTATTCCTAGCACACATTGCCGTAAATGGAAAATACCTTGACTTGAGTACGTGACGTAGATTTCCAAGATGAAACGAACCACCAGTTCAGAAATGGTTGAAGATGCAGGTTGCGCTGAAATTTTCCGAACATGCGCTTATACTAACTCTTGTGTTTCCTTAAAAAAAACTATTTTTTGTTGTTTTCATGTAACATGATAATTGAAACAACAACAAACGAAAATCCCTTCCCTTTTGTTCATTTCCGGCCAACAAAGCAAAAAGACACGAAAGAACTTTTAATTAGGAATTGTTTACCAGCAGTAAGACTTACGATGACTGCATATCCCACTCTATTGATGCCTACCAGTTTTGTTCTTCTGTGATTTGGAGTATAGATGGAGAAAGGTTGCGGCGCAAAGAACTGCAGATAGATCCTCAACGACTACGGTATGCCTACAGTATTTTGTCCCGGCAAAAGTGCATTGCAGGAAACATAATCAATCTGAATATCGTCGATACAATTATAACTTGTAATTTGATGAGAGGAGAAACTTGACCGGGAGGATCGAAGTAATCCATGAGCAGACCAGAAATTTTGCCCGTCAATTCATGAACCACGCCGATCTGCAAGGGGCGCTTGCTATCCATCGTGATGCTCTGCGTGCGCGTAGTCGTCTCGCCCCGCGGGACGCGATCCGCGGACAGCGCGCCTCCGGCATATCATCGTCATCATCGGCAGCAGGATGATCCCCTAGGAAGGATTATATTGGTTCTAGACACAGGATGCATCCGCTTCAATGCCGGTGGCCAGGGGCACCGCACGTCTCTCCTGAGGCCGGGATAATGTGCTCTCGTGGGGACTCCGGGAGACACTGCAATGCTGCCGTTGTTGTCAGCTATTCTTCTTGGTCGATCGATGGCGCAGGCCGGGACGCCACGGACACCTGGTAATTAAGTCCCCAAATCTCCATCGATCAAGTTTCATGTTTCTGATTGTTACTCCTGAATCGATCTGTATATATATATATAGAGTATGATGAGAGAGAACATAAGGCAAGCGTCGAAAATCCTTTATTAGCCCTTTGTAAACCCCCAATTCAATGGATTGAACGTATCTGGAAGGTATTCTACAATGGTGATGAATTGGCGACGTGCTAAACGTGGAGATCGGCTGCCTGGTTTGGTTGCCTGCCGGTTCTTCTCCTTCCTCTATTTTTATGGAGGACGGGAGCGGGGTAGGAATCGGACAAAGGAATAGTGTGCGGGGGTCAGCTGGCTGCTGGTTTTCTTCGCTTGGTGCGGGATGAATTCCGGATTTTCTTACACGGTTCTTTTGTGCGGGAAACACAGGAACGAGGCAACAGGTCTTTTTTTGACGTACCATGGTTTTCTAACGGACGGACACCACCGATCCAGAACTAATAGTAAAGATACCGGATCAACTTACAAATTTAATTGACGTGCGTTGATAAAAGAAATACTCCCTATTTAGTTATATGCTCAAGATGCAAAGGAAGTTGCAAAAAGTAAAGCTCACCGTATGTGTTTCGTAGCTGGATTTTATTCTTAAATCGAGCAGTTCTAGCAATGGAAAGAATCATAGCAGCCAATTGATGTCAGGGAGTAAATCTGCCCAAGGAATGTTTTTGAGGTGGGCACAACACTAACACGGTGAAAACTGTTAAGCTTCACATATACACTTCACAACACCCCCACTCGCGTGTGACGGGAGAAGAGAAAGTCAACACGTGAAAGAAGAAGAGAACACCGAAACAGCGGTGGCTATAGAGGGGGGCAACAGCAATTTTTAGGCTTAATTGCGAAAACCATGTGAAAGCAAGGATTTGAACTTGAGACCTGGGGCTCTGATACCATGTTAAGCTTCATGCACTAGCCACTTGAACCAAAAGTCCGAACTGATGGAAAGAGCTAGACAATTCACATATACACTTCACAACAAAAACAACCCAGCGCAAGAGCATGTTTAATAACTGACAAGGTAGTAGATATGGTGGCTTGGCTCACATGTCACAACTATTGCGGCAAGAACTGCAGTTATGAATGCTGGCCAATATATAGTACCTGCAGCAATCAAACATCCCACCATGAGTATATCATAGTGGATAGAACCACATGTGTATGTCCATAACTACATCTTCAATGATCTGAAAATAAGATGCCATGATGTTTAACACACATTGTTTAGCTGTACATCATATATAAAAGCATAAATGTATTTCACAGCTGCAAGCAAGTAAAAGAAATAGTAAACTCTAGAGAGTACGATTCTTTCCTAGCTGCTTTCATCAAATCAAAAGTTGCTTACATTGAGCGCATTAAACATATTTGATTATGTGCATGATAACCCACTTTGTTATGCAACTTTTCACGTTCGATCTACATCGTGTTCTGCAGGAAAAGACATAGAACAATATTTCGTATGAGCTGTTTCTTGTAGTGCAGAATATCATTTTTTTGAAAGACGAGGAGAATGTCTAGTATCAAAGAGAGCTTACCAAATGAGGCCTTGTTCTAGTAATACATAAGGAGGCTCATGTATTGTTCCGCTCCTGCTCCAACCTGTGCAATAAGGTATTCATAGTGAAATAAGGTGCGAGCTCCAAGATTATCATGCCAATGAATCATTGATGGACTGATTTAAAGAACCATGAGCTAAAACGGGAAAATGAATAATTGCCAGAGGTTTAGTAATAATCGTCAACATAACACAATTGCATTAGTTAGCTGACATCAGTGAAACCTCGAGCACATCATAAACTACATGAGCTATTTAAATTAACCTCTGGCATATTTTCCAAAGGCAAAAAATCTGCTCCATAGACAGAGGTTCATCACTTAAAGTCAATAGCTACTATCATACAGCAGATCAATGTATAATCCCATGATTCATCTTCTTGTGTATCAACACCTATATGAGCATGTATGTTTCACCACTTTATCG
This sequence comes from Lolium rigidum, assembly GCF_022539505.1. Taxonomy (NCBI): domain Eukaryota; kingdom Viridiplantae; phylum Streptophyta; class Magnoliopsida; order Poales; family Poaceae; genus Lolium; species Lolium rigidum. Next base: position 240,220,105 of record NC_061514.1, read on the forward strand.
AAAAAAAATGTATGTTTCACCAAGATCTATATATCTTATATAGAACAGATCGAATAGACCCTCACATGTTTTCCTCCCTGCCACAATTAGCTGTGCAGATTTTCTAGCAATTAGAATGTGCTAAAGGATAGTATCCAAAATTAAAGTAACTTATGTGTAAATTTATCCCAAAGATCCCACAAAAAGCCAGTTTCCTCTTTTTATTTCAACACTCATTGAACATCTTACAAAGGTGCTTCCCATGACATATGTTGGTCAACAAGTAAGAAATAAAAACGACAACCAAGGAATCGACTAAAACGTGCTAGCTAGGTGCAAAATACCTAATAAACCTCATATGGGTAGGAGTTACCATTGAATCTCTATAACCCATGTCATTATCAACAGTAAGTTAAACTAATCTTGTATACTAATAAAACGAGAGATCAAGTGCAGAGAAGAAAATGAAAACCTTGATCCATTTGGTATCTTAACTTCGACTGTTTGCTACCTAATTCATGGAGTGTGAAAAAACAATAGGCCTGAAACACAACAAAGAATATTCAGTTTTTAATTTCAGTATGTAGGACATTGGAATCAATCTTGTACTACTAAAAAAAATGAATGCACCCAATGACAACAAGTATTAGGCATCATTACAGTGAAACTATATAGAATCAAAAGTTTTTAATTCAGTCTACCTAATGATATGATTCAGATAAAAAAAATCAAGCTCAATAGCCACATGCTTTTAAAAAGTGCTTCTTCTTACCTTGTGAGAAGCACTTCATATTCACCAAAGAACCCAACCACAACACTCCTTGCTTCTTAACATCTCTCAAAGTCACCACCCGCTCCATTTTCTTCTCCTCAAATAGTTCATACAATTATCTTAGCAAGGACTTACATCAACCACCTTGTAGGCACATATAAAAATTAGATGCACACAAACAAGAGAGGAGCAGCTCGCCCCGACGTCTTTGCTCCAGTTGAGGCACAATGTAAATATAGTTGATATATGAATTATATGGCACCAGGTAGCTGTAGAATCGTGAAACACAATTTAATCTACCATGGAATAGCATGAAAAACTATGAACAAAAGCTATCAAAATACTGTTTCACAAAAACAGACCAGCAACTTGTTTTCATCGCTGCAGCTAAACCGCTGAACCAAATTGAGTGAATGACCACTCAAAACGATCACAGGAACGAGACCTACAAAATACTCCAACTAATCTTCCTCTGATTCGGCCAACTGAGTACTCGAAAATGATAATCTCTGAATCTGTACGTCCAGAAACGGGAATATAGAAACATGCTTCCTCTAGTTTTCACTCGATTTTGGTAAGCCCCTGCCATAAGAACCTAGGAACCACCATTGGTAGAATCTAATAGGATCATGGAGGTTGGAAAAACTCACCCTTGGAGCTGAATCAAGAGGAACCGTACAGGAAACATGGAGATCTTCTTATCTTCCTTCTCCCCCTCTTGATCCTCTTCTTGCCACCTCTTCTTCTTCCTCTAGTACCTAGACCATAAAATATTCTTGTTGTAGGGAAGGACGAGCTAAGGTATGGTAGGAAATAAAGGGGGGGAGAGAAGGAAGTGGTGCACCATGGAGTGGAAAGGAGATAGAGCTGGAAGAAGAGGTGGAGGTGGTAAGGGAGGAGGAGAGCAGGGGCTCCACCTCCTCGTCCATGGTGTGAGGCTTCCCTTTGCCTCTCCCAGCTCCAGCCATGGAGAAAACCAACGGAAGAGAAGGGATTGGAGGAGAGAAGGAGGAGTGGATTGGGGAGAGATGGAGGCAGGGATTGGGGAGAGAAGAGGGCACGAGATTGGCTGCGGGAATAGGCAGGGGCGCGTGGGGGGATTGGTGGCTACGGTTTCTGCTCCCTTTTATACCTAGCTGTAAAAAATGGATGGCCGAGATCTTTACTGGGAGGATCCGACGACTGAGAATCACTAATCGCTGTGAGACCCCCATTGGGGCATCAATTATACCATCCAATATACAAGATGTATGGCTGTTGCAATCTCTGGCTCCTGAGAGTTTTGGGGCCCGCCAACCATCGACCCGGCCCGCTCCCCCGGATCTACTCCACAGCTCTCTCTGCGCTGCTTCTTCCTGAGAGGCAAGTTAGGGTTTCCGGCTGTTAAAAAAATTTAGGGTTCCCGGTAGCCGCCCTGATTACTCCCGTCTTCGCCGTCATCCACCAGCGGAGTCCGCCATGGAGGAGGCCGACGTAGTGCGAGCGGCTGGCGGTCATCGGGTGTCAGTAAAGTGCAGGCTCACCAGCGCGATTAGCACAGAGAGTGTGATGGCGGCGGGATGTAGGGTGTGCCGTGGGGGCAGCCGTCGGCGCCGCCGCGCCGGGACAGAGGCAGTAGGGGACGACCGCATCTAGGATTTTCGGCGTGAAGGCGATGGGGGTGGACGGATGCCCGACCCGAAGGAGTGGTTGCAAACGACGACCAGCGCGCTCCGCATGGACAGCGCGGGGAGGCTTCTCTCCATCTCCCATGCGCCCCCTCCCCTCCTCTCTCCATCTTCGTCTCCCAAAACCTCATGGATCTACAACCATCCCTCTCCTGCAGTATTCTCCCATCCAACGAATCATCCACATCGGCGTTGATTCATCTCCCTGTCCTGGTATGCCATTTTCCTTTTGATGATTTCGCCCTTTGTTCCTCTGCTTATTTCTTAGGATTTGTTACCTGTTGTAGGTGATTTATTTTTTTCGTACCTGTCTGCTGCGATGTCGCGCGGTGTCTCAGAACTCCTCGCGCCTAAGTTTGCCTCCCAGCTCCGAGATCTTCCAGTAAAACGTCGGCGGCTTGCCTGATGCCTTGACGGGTGTTGGGGCCGGGGAGAACTCTGTCCGATCTTCTCTTGAAATAATACATTTTATCCCATGGACAAATGAGAATAGCTGAGAAACTGAAGAACAAATTATGATAGTATCACCTGTACATCTAACAAGAGCTTCCGTGTTTACAAAGGCCAAGTATCTTTTTTGTTCTCTTTCATGGGTATCGTCACTAACAATTTCTGGAACACCCACATAGGCACATGAGAACAAAATCGTATATTGCTCTAGCTTCATAGTGAGAATATCTTTGTTCTTTTATGGATACAATTGTAGCTACATGAAGTATTTATGAGCCCTGCATCTGTTAGAAAGCAGTCTAGAAGTGGTTGCAGCCAAGTCTTGCTAGAAATTTGAATTTTGTGGCGTTAATCAATAATCATCCTTATGTAGGTCCTGAGGTATATGAAAATTGAAATCAAACTCATGCATTTACTTGAGATAAGCATCCGACTCATGCATTCCTTGCTATTGCTGTTATGTTCCCAGCCAAGTATAAATTTGTTACAAGTGCTTTGCTGGTTAGTTGTTTTTCACTACCAGCCCATAGGTTTTTTAAGATACTGAAAAGAAACACGAGGTAGCAAAACTTGCAGAAGATACATTTAAAAAGGTCATTGAAACTGTTAAGAAAGACTTGAGGCCAAGAAACCAGATGAACAATGGTTATTGGCGTGCCAACTGAACCACAAATGAAGAATTCGATACAGAAGATCCACATGGTAATCCATTCATGTCGCGTAGGTTCGTAATCCTGAATGTCGTTGCATGTTCTTCTGCCCCTTATTATCTTATTATAGAACTAATTCTTACAGTCTACTTCTTCCCTCCGTATTTATCTCTATATCTATGTTTACTTTGCAGTTTGCTGGTGACCTTATTCATTATTTGTACCAGGTTGAAGATGTTCAGAATATGAAGTCAGAACTTACTAATCTTGAAGTCAAACTAAAGGAGGTAGAAATGCTGTAATGAATTCTATGAATAAATTCTCTGGATGATTTCGGAATCATTGTGTTTGTTGCATCTCCTTTTCTTACAGGCAGAAAAGTTGATCATGAAACTGAGGGAAGAGGCCAGAACTACCATCCAGAAACAAGATAAGTTCCGGCATGAAATGGTAAGATATTAAGTTAATTATTAATGTGCACTTTTCTCAGACAACCTGTTCTCCTTTGTCATATTCATATTATAACACAAAGCTTCAAGGATAAATTGAAACACTCATATCCTGTGTCAAAGTGTTTCAATTGTTAGACTTTTCAGTGATTCTTAACTGCAACCTTCACCAATAGGTCTATTTCTGACATCCGATAAATTAATGATCTGTTTAGGTCAAGTTTAACATTACCAGAGTCCAATATACTTTCTTATTTCATTTTATTGCTGAACTTTACCTTCTGAAATGGTATCTGCACTGCAATAATAACATTTTTGCGACCATAGCATGATGACTTTGCCTTCCTAATGTGAATGATAGGAGTTCTACGCAAGGACGAGGAGGTTTATGCCGAGGTTAGACTCCATTCCCTAAGTTCAATTCCATTCACATTAAGATGGCATCTTGTGTATGGTTGAAAAAATGATCTTCCTGACGACCTGGTGTTCATGTTTTCATTATTGTGCTTTGTGCAATTATATGTCATATTGCGATGCCGGTGGTATGGTTTGTTGTTGGTTACGCCGGTGAATGAGTTTCTAGATTAACCTAATTGCATTCCACCTCATCTCAAATTTTATACAGGAAAAGTATGCCAGTATATCAGTTTCAGTATTGTTGTGCGAATATTATTGTTGCTCTGGAGTAGTAGAAGGTTGATCTCCCATCGACTAGGAAGTACGTCGGCCGAAAATGTGAAACATTGGCAATAAAATAGCATACAGTAGAGTGTGTTAATTTGACCGATGGGACATTACAGGCTGATATTTCTGTAACATCCTGATTGCTTTGTTTACACAGTCATGCATTAATCCGGGGTAGCATGGTTATGTTGTTTTTTGTTTGGTTTAGAGTTATGCAGCCACACTCATATCATTAATTTAGTTATTTGACCTCTGGACATGAATGGCTAATGTTTCTATCTTTTCTGCTTTGTTCACACAAATATGCATTTATTGTGTATAAAATACTTTCTGTATGCTCAGCCTAAAAGACTAATACGGCGAATCCTTGGAGATTTAGCCTACAATTTCTGTTTCTTACCTTCAGTTTGTATTCACAAGATTTATTAAATTTAATTGTCTTCTCAACTAAAAAATCACTTTTATGCATGGTCTAATTGAAAGAGACATATCTCTTTATGCAGTCCGAGTGTCATCTTTGTGATTTCCAGCCAAAACCACATGTATATTTTATATATGTTAATCTACTAGAACAAAAGATCCTCCAAAATGGATTAATGTAACTCGAGCACACTATTATGTCTGGAACATAGAGTTTGTCTGAATAGCTAACTTTCTATTTCACTAAACAATTTCATAAATTGTTGTGCAATTACGGGGTTCATGGATCACCTTTATATTTCGTTTTCAATACATATGATTCGATTAACCCATTGTCATATTAAGGATTACAATGAAGTTATTTTTTGATAGAACGAAGTTATCATATTTGTTTGGTACATCATCCATAACTCATAATTTGTCAACATCGACGTAGGAAGAGCGAGAAAAATTTTAATGCTGAAGGCTGTAAACTCTCTTAATGTAGTTGTAGCAGCCATTCAGCCTCACTTTTTTTTTCTCCCGCTTGTGAGTTGGCATCAAAACTCCTCCCAAAGTGAAGGTTATTTGGTTGTGCGTGATGAATTATATGCCCGTGAAGGCACACCTGGTGAAAAGGCATATGGAAACACAAGGTATTTGCCCTGATTTTGGTGTTCAAGATGAAACTTCTTATCATGCTTTAGTTACATGCACCTTTGCTAATATGTTTTGGCAAAGTTTTAATGAATTATACAATATCAAGTTGCCAAAATTACACCCAGCCACACGGTGTTTTGATTTGTTGGACAATTCTGTCTGTCTAGCTACATACCATGGCCCCATTTTATGTGGAATGTGGGTAATATGGACAATGCATAATGGACGACACCATGGGGAAATAAAAAAATGAGTTTGCCGCAAACTTGTAGATGGGCGGGAATAAGGACAATCTACGGATCATGTATTGAAACTACCTTCAGTTGGATTTGTGAAGGCCAATGTAGATGCTGCTTTCAACGCTGAAAGACAAGAAGGTGCTACTGGAGTGGGGATTCGGGATGATTGGCTCGGATGTAAATGTAACGATTCAGTCCTAGATGCTCTTGCTGCTGATGCTTATGTTGAAAGGAATGGCTTTACTTTGGTGAACAATTTGCAGTGGCCTGAAGTAGTATTGGGAAATGACATCCTGGAACTCCAATCATTATGGAGGACTAGAAAAGATAACAGGGCTCCAATCATGCCTGTACTAAATGAAATTCAAGAGTTTACAGGGAGATGTGCCCTTTGATTTAGTGCGTGTAAATAGAGGCAAACATGGAGATTCATAACCTTGCTAAGTTTGCCTCAACGTCATGTTCTAAATGTAATGGTTTGCACCAAACTCCTGAGTGTATTCTTCCATGTATCCAACATGATTGTAATGTTGATGTTTAACTTATATAAGCTCTTGATTATAAAAAAAAATACTGCAAAGACTGCAATTTGCGGCCCTGACTTCTTTTCATCATCTGGTTTGTTTCATGTACAATTAAGTGTTTCTGCAATCCTTTATAAGTTGACCTTACTACAGGTTTGTCTGAGCCATTTTTTGGTAAAGTATTAATTGATTCTTGCAGGGTCCAAGTCAATGATTTGGGATACTATTGTCCACTATTGTATTCCAGACATTTTTTCCTTTATTTTACTGATTTAGAAGTCTGTGCGATTTAATTTGGAAGCTCTTTTTTTTCATGAGTTCAAGCTCCCATGCTAGATTTGCATATCGTAAGAGCTAAACTCTAGATGGCATGTGAGAATTTTAACAATGTGATTGACGGATAACTCAGTTGAGCAATGGTTAGATGAGTTTGAGGAGCCACCATGAACAAGGTAATATTTGAAGTGCAGAATTACAATGTTATTCTGCTGTTTTGTGTTCTGTATAACTAGATTTTTTTTCAGGCCTTATTGTGGTAGTTTTCATGACTAACGTCGGGCTGAGGTATATGAGAGACATAATGTGAGATTTAGGTCAATGAAGGTAACTGATGAAAACTTTCAATTTGTAGTTGCTGGCTATCATCCAACATATTATAACTGTACCACTTATATACATATGATTCAGCTCTTCTCTTGGCTCATTCTCTTTTGCTTTCAAGCTCTATTTGGACACACACCCTCATTATTTCTTCAGTTATAGTGGCATACGCCTCTCCTGTGCACTACATGCAGCACATCGTGAGCGAAAATAAAACAATAGGTGGAACAAGAGAATATAAAATCAAAGACGTACATACACAAATCTATGGCTTAAACCAAAAACAGACCGCACACAGTGCACAAAAATATCGAAAGCCACAATGACGCATCTCCACAAATTAAATAAGTTGTACTGCCCTTGCTTTGTTATCCGACTTAAGCAACCCAAAGTTTAGATGTTATCCGACTTAAGCAACCCAACCGTGTAATTGGAGATGGTTAGTCTGTTGCATCTTTCTGGTTGCTATGCATATAATTCAAGGTGCACAGCTCATGAATGCTAGGCAATGCGAAAACCACAAAGACCAGGCTAATATCCACATCGAGGAATAATGTATGTTGCATTTCTGTAATGACCATTGTATTGATGTACTTAATCGAAATAGAAGACCATATCATGTTTCACATATCCATGTTTTTCTCTATTTATTTGTTCCAGATTGTTTTCTTAAGGTTTCCAGTTGAACTCATAATGTTATAGTTTCACTGAACTGTATTCCATGCTATCTAAGAGGATGACATATCGGTTTAGAACTATGTTGATGAAAACATTTTATTCTACCATGTTGGCCACGCTGTGTCAAAACAAATGCAGACGGCGCGGCGAAGCGCGCCTCTCCATCTAGTGAGAGTTATAAGCGGGGTCTCTTTCTCGGAACCTGTCAACACCCGTATTTTTAAGTCCAGATGCCCATTATGCCATACATCGCAATCTCAGGAAGATTGTTTTTGCGAGACATAATAGTTAAGTAGCATAGAGTCATCATTTATTACAACACATACATGTCTTACAACAATAGATCACATGATCCGATATTACACAAATAGATTGTTCAACAACACAATACGTAGCGGAAGCGAAGTAGTAGTGGACTATCTAGTCCACAGGCAACGTTTGACGTTAGAAGATGCTCCTAGTTATCGTAGAAGTCATGTTGTCCGTCGTCCTGATACTGTGGCTCCTCTTCATAGTCTGGCATTTGAATAGCCAGGGACACAGCCGTGAGTACTTTGAAGTACTCGCAAACTAATACTAATGTAAATGCTTAACAACTTTAATAAGGGGTGCTAAGCTCTAGGTTTATTTGCGTAAAGCCATGTTTAGTTCATAAACATTTAGTAAAGACTCCTCATTTTAGCTAACTAACTCAAGTGGGAATATTAGTGTCATTCCCACAAATCAGTTGTGATTCAAGTCAAGTCACCTTTCAATTCATCATTCTTTTTTAAGACAAAAGTTCTGACAACGGAACAGTATGGCCTTTCCAATCGTCCGTAACCGTGGACACGGCTATTCGAATAGGTTTAACACTCTGCAGAGGTTGTACTCTTGTGCCACAACTTTTGATTACATCCGTCGAGGATAACCCCGAATCATCGTAACTCAGTACGCGGATCATCAACCTTAACATTTCACTTATATACCCTAGTATAGGCACCTCTCCCCATGAGCTTGGCCTCCCGGTGAAAACCAACTGTCAACCCGGAAACTGCACAGGGATTGGGTCGTACATTCACCTCATATTCACATCATTTCACTTTTAACGGAGGCAGCCTCGGCATAACCCCTATGATGCTTGTTAGAGGGAACCCATACTAAGACACACAAACTTCCAGTTAAGCCCTACCCATAATCAGGTATTGTGGGGCTACTTATATAATTGGAAAGGTATCGCATTCAAACCTAGTCATCAATTTTCATCAAAAATCACCAAGTTATTCATGTCACTTTCACCTTCAAAACCTTTCAAAGTCATTTCACCTGTTCCCATCTAGAGTAGTCAATTTTATTTAGTTAGAACTAGGCACTAATCATGAGGGGTGCTATCTAGCTTTGATTAGCTCTAAGCTAAGCTTTGGGTGCTCTTATTCTACTCTAGACCAAGTGAATCATGAATCAAAAAATAGCTTTAAAATACAATAAGCAAAAATAATTGCAAGGTAAAAACATGGGGTAGGTTGATTAAACATAAAGTAAAGAGGGATGGTGCCTTGCTCTTGTAGAGCTTTGCACATGGTGCTTTGCAAGAGTGTTAGCTTGCCTTGAGCAGGGTAGTGGTCAAAGTTTTCCTCCTCCTCCTGGGAGTAGCCTTCCTCCTCTTGATATTCCTCGTTACTAGCGTCTATATATGAATACGAGGTACACAATCACCAAACCAAACTTATATGCTAGACTTGACACACCAAAGATTCACACAAACCTATTCTAGCATCACATCATTCATAGCATGGTGATTTACTTGGTTTTCCTATTTAAGAGAAAATAATTTCCTCTCATTATAATTATTGATTTGATTTGCTATTTAATTCTTTGGAGAAAATAATTTCCTCTCATTAAATCCTATTAAGATTTAATCTCCTCAAATAATAATAAGGTATGAAACATAAGTTGACCAAGGTCAACATTTCATATCTATTATGAGGGAGTATAATTTAAATGAGGTGCTACACCTCATGCATTTTAATAATAACTTGGTAATGATTTAAAATCAGTAAGTAATATAATAAGAGGTTCATTAGCCTAAGGTCATTACCTATTATTGAATCAGTTAGGATCAAGATTTAAATGAGAGAGTAGCTCTCATACTATTTAAAGAATTTGAAATATAAGATTTAAATACACTAGAAATGGATCCATAGCCATTATTTTGATCTAGTCCATGATCATACAAACAACTTGGTTATCTTTTTGCATAAACAATTAGAGGACATCAATTGTGATTTATGAGAGTTGGAATCAACTCAAAATCAATTATGGTTGAATTTTAAATAAAGTTTAAATTTGTAAAAGTCCCTGCCTTGTCATTTTTATCATTTGATATCTACTATGAATTTGGAGGTGAGACCAGTGGCTTTGTTTAGAAAATTTCTTGAGCTTTCCAGAGATATAAAGTTTGCTAAATTTGGTGCGGTAGATTTGAAACTATTCAAATTTGAAGTTGACACCAGTGTTGGATTTGAGTGAAACGAATTAAACGAGATTTGAATTCCTGGGCCGCGCGGGAAAAGCCTAACGGGCCCAAAATGAAATAAACAGATAGACCCAGCCCAACAACGCATCCAGTGTGAGTGGGCCGTCTGACGAAGTGGGGTCCACCCGTCAGTGTGTCTTAACTCAGCGAAACGTTATGCGTGAGGAGGATCGTCGGATTAGAAGGGAGATCGATGGCGCACAGGCTTCGTCATCTCCGACGAGAGGCCGTGGCTCCGGCGGCAAGCCTAGGGGGTCGGAGGGCCTACCGGCGTTCCCGCGGTCGACGGCGAGGTTCGCGGCGACGTTGGCGAGGATGAGGAAGCTCCTGGTACCGGCGGCGTGGCGTGGGGAAGCTCCAATCGACGGCGGCGATCTCCGGGTTCCGGCGGCTTCGAGCTTGCAATTCCGGCGACTCCGGCGACGATTGGACTGGCTAATGGATCGAGGAGAAGCAGTGAAGGGAGGAGAGTGAGATGGTGTGCAGGGTTGAGTTGAGGGAGTGCCCTATTTATAGGGTTGAGTTGGGTGCCGCGGGTGCTGTGAGAGGCCGTCCATGGCGCGGTGTCTCCGGCGTGCGAAAGGGCAAGATGAGGACGGCATTCGATGGGCGACGGTATGGCGATGTTGCGCATGCCTCTGTCGCAGAGAAAAGGTGACAAGATCACTCGGGCGCGTGCTACTCATGCTGCGGTACTTGGCGGCAGGTCTCCGGCGAGGACGAGGGCGACGGGGCTTCTGCGTGTCGTTGAGCATGTCTAGGAGCTAGAGGGAAGAGAGACGTTGCTCGGCGCAGAGGTAGGCTTGCAGGGGAGGACGGAGGCGATGGCAGGAGCGACGCTCTGGCGCGCCCGGTACACGGTGATCATGCCGACTGGCATGGTTCTGGGCATGCTGAGCGTGTCTGGCTCGGCCAATGCCGGCTTCGCGCGAGCTTGGGCCGTGCGGCGTGATGATCATGGATGCTCAGAGATGCTCCAGGACAAAGTGAGAGGGAGAGGGGAGGCTCAGAATGATCAAGTGCTGGAGGGCCGGCATGGTGCACGGCATGGATAGTTTAGGGCTTCTCCATGCTTTAATCAGCCAAGGCAAGTACATGTAGAGATGCAGGAGGTGTAGAGGGAGTGATGATCACGTCTGATCATGCAAGGTTTAGGCCAAAATCCGTTGTGTAATAGCATGTGTTGCATTTGAAAAATGCTGCCTGCAAGGTGTTCGGTAGAATGGCCGCATGAAAGTTTTATTCGAAATTTGAAATTCTTTTTGGTGCATCTCATTCATATAAATAAAGAAGTAGAATGGTGGTGGTGGTGGTCAATTTGGTGATGGTTTGCAAGTTTTCAAAATTGAGATGATCTTCACTTTGCTCTCATGTTGCAACTTGTCCTATTTACCATGGTCAAACTATGCAGAGTCAACATTCATGGTCAACACCAAAAATGTTTAACTTGACAAGGTCTTGGATGAGGTGGAAGAAAGTGAGGGGTTTTAGTTTAGAAATCTTCTAATCCAGGGGTGCAAAGAGAGCAACATTTTATAAAAATCCACTTTTTACCAATATCATATGTAGATGGGATTTGCATTTTTCTTTGATTTGATTCTGGTTTCTTTGATGCATTTCAGTTTGTTATTGGTATACAAATGTTTCACAACCAAGGGAGCAAGCAATGGTGGCCTTGATTAGAGTTTTGCATAAATGGCCAAAGTTGTATGTGAGTGAAAGGGGCAATATCTCATTTCTTTTATTTTTTCTCTATAAGGGGTTCTAGGTTCATGCATTAGGGTTTAAGATCACTTGATCAACAATAAACACTCATCATGGTAAATGCACACAAGAAGAATGCACACTATGCATAAAACTATATGTAACACTATATGCATAGAAAAGTTTTTGTTAGTTGTGAATTTTGAGTATTTGAAATTCTCTCTCTTTATTTATTTGGTTGAAACTTGGGATGTTACAAACCCTTCCCCCTTACAAAAGATCTCGTCCCGAGATCTTAAAGAAAACTAGGTACTAAAGAGATCTGGGTATTCAGTCTTCATGAAGTATTCTCGCTCCCAAGTGGATTCTTCTTTGGTATGGTTACTCCATTGGATCTTCAGAAACTTGATACTCCTGGTGCGGGTGGTTCTGAAGGCTTCTTCCAAGATGCGAATAGGCACTTCGCGGTAGGTCAACTCTGAATTGATATCCACAGCTCGATGATCTATGTTCTTGAAAACCTCGGTCTTCTCCGGTACTTCCAAGCACTTCCGGAGTAACGAGATGTGAAACACATTGTGTACCGCTGACATTTCTTCCGGTAACTCCAGTTGATAAGACACTTCTCCTCGGCGACTCAGGACTTTGAAGGGTCCAACATATCGGGGTGCAAGCTTTCCTCTAAGCTGGAATCTATGTGTTCCTTTAAGGGGGGACACTTTGAGATACACGAAATCTCCGATCTCAAAGGTCATCTCTCGGCGTCTCTTGTCGGCGTAGCTCTTCTGTCTTGATTGGGATGTCTTGAGGTATTCGCGGATCTTGTGAACCTTCTCTTCAGCTTCGCAAAGAATATCTGGTCCAAAAACTTGACTCTCTCCTACTTCCGACCAATTCAGAGGGGTACGGCACTGATGTCTACGTTCCCCCTCCTTTCCTGTAGACAGTGTTGGGCCCCCAAGAGCAGAGGTTTGTAGAACAGCAGCAAGTTTTCCCTTAAGTGGATCACCCAAGGTTTATCGAACTCAGGGAGGAAGAGGTCAAAGATATCCCTCTCATGCAACCCCCGCAACCACAAAGCAAGAAGTCTCTTGTGTCCCCAACACACCTAATAGGTGCACTAGTTCGGCGAAGAGATAGTGAAATACGGGTGGTATGAATAAATATGAGCAGTAGTAACAGCGTGTAGTTGATGGTGGTAATATGGTAGCGAGTAGTAACGCAGCAAGTAGTAACGCATAGAAACAAGTAAACAAGCAGCGATAGCGATATTTAGGAACAAGGCCTAGGGATTACACTTTCACTAGTGGACACTCTCAACATTGATCACATAACAGAATAGATAAATGCATACTCTACACTTTTGTTGGATGATGAACACATTGCGTAGGATTACACGAACCCTCAATGCCGGAGTTAACAAGCTCCGCAATAATGCTCATGTTTTAGTAACCTTTAGTGTAAGATAGATCAACAGACTAAACCAAGTACTAGCATAGCATGCACACCGTAACCTTCATGCATATGTAGGAGGAATAGATCACATCAATATTATCATAGCAATAGTTAACTTCGCAATCTACAAGAGATCATGATCATAGCATAAACCAAGTACTAACACGGTGCACACACTCGTCGCCTTTACACACGTGCAGGAGGAATAGAACTACTTTAATAACTTTGCTAGAGTAGCACATAGATAGTAGTGATACAAACTCATATGAATCTCAATCATGTAAAGCAGCTCATGAGATTATTGTATTGAGGTACATGGGAGAGAGATGAACCACATAGCTACAGCGAAGCCCTCAGCCTCGGGGATGGATTACTCCCTCCTCATCATGGAGGCAGCGATGGCGGTGAAGATGGCGGTGAAGACGGCGGTGGAGACGGCTCCGGGGGCAATTCCCCGTCCCGGCAGGGTGCCGGAACAGAGAGTTCTGTCCCCCGAATTTGACTTTCGCGATGGCGGCGGCTCTGGATGGGTTTCCGTCTCGTGGTTCTTTCTGTCGATGTTTTTAGGTCACGACGGCTTATATAGGCGAAGAATCGGAGTCGGAGGGGCCACGGGCTGCCCAGACCATAGGGGGGCGCGCCCCCCCTGGCCGCGCCGGGGTGTGGTCTGGTGGCCCTGTCCCCCTTCTCTGGCAGTTCTCGTGTGTTCTGGATGGTTCCGGGAAAAATAGGAATCTGGGTCTTGATTTCGTCCGATTCCGAAAATATTTCTTTACTAGGATTTCTGAAACCAAAAACAGCGAGAAAACAAGCAATCGGCCTTTCGGCATCTCGTCAATAGGTTAGTTCCGGAAAACGCATAAAAATGATATAAAGTGTGAACAAAACATGTTGGTATTGTCATAAAACAAGCATGGAACATCGGAAATTATAGATACGTTGGAGACGTATCAGCATCCCCAAGCTTAGTTCCTACTCGTCCTCGAGTAGGTAAACGATAAAAGATAATTTCCGAGGTGACATGCTACCAACATAATCTTAATCATACTATTGTAAAGCATATGAGATGAATGCAGCGATTCAAAACAATGTTAATGCAATGAGTAAACAATTGAATCATATAGCAAAGACTTTTCATGAATAGTACTTTCAAGACAAGCATCAATAAGTCTTGCATAAGAGTTACTCATAAAGCAATAAATTCTTAGTAGAGACATTGAAGCAACACTATGGAAGATAAAGTTTAAGCAGTTGCTTTCAACTTGTAACATGTATATCTCATGGATAGTTGTCAATGCAAAGCAATATAACAAGTGCAATAAGCAAGTATGTAAGAATCAATGCACAGTTCACACAAATGTTTGCTTCTTGAGGTGGAGAAAGATAGGTGAACTAACTCAACATAAAAGTAAAGAGAATGGTCCTTCAAAGAGGAAAGCATTGATTGCTATATTTGTGCTAGAGCTTTTATTTTTAAAACACGAAACAATCTTGTCAACGGTAGTAATAAAGCATATGAGTTATGTACATTATATCTTACAAGTTGCAAGTCTCATGCATAGTATACTAATAGTGCCCGCACCTTGTCCTAATTAACTTGGACTACCGGATCTTTGCAATGCACATGTTTTGACCAAGTGTCACAATGGGGTACCTCCATGCCGCCTGTACAAAGGTCTAAGGAGAAAGCTCGCATTTTGGATTTCTCGCTTTTGATTATTCTCAACTTAGACATCCATACCGGGACAACATGGACAACAGATAATGGACTCCTCTTTAATGCATAAGCATGTGGCAACAATTATTATTCTCATATGAGATTGAGGATATATGTCCAAACTGAAACTTCCACCATGAATCATGGCTTTAGTTAGCGGCCCAAAGTTCTTCTCTAACAGTATGCATGCTCCAACCATGAAGGTGGTAGATCTCTCTTGCTTCAGACAAGACGGACATGCATAGCAACTCACATGATATCCAACAAAGAATAGTTGATGGCGTCCCCAGAAACATGGTTATCGCTCAACAAGCAACTTAATAAGAGATAAAGTGCATACGTACATATTCAATACCACAATAGTTTTTAAGCTATTTGTCCCATGAGATATATATTGCAAAGGTGAATGATGGAATTTTAAAGGTAGCACTCAAGCAATTTACTTTGGAATGGCGGATAAATACCATGTAGTAGGTAGGTATGGTGGACACAAATGGCATAGTGATTGGCTCAAGATTTGGATGCATGAGAAGTATTCCCTCTCGATACAAGGTTTAGGCCAGCAAGGTTGTTTGAAGCAAACACAAGCACGAACTAGTACAGCAAAACTCACATAAAAGACATATTACAAGCATCATAAAACTATACATTGTCTTCCTTATTGTTCAAACATCTTACTAGAAAATATCTAGACTCTAGAGAAACCACTCATGCAAACCAAATTTTAACAAGCTCTATGTATTTCTTCACTAATAGGTGCAAGGTATATGATGCAAGAGCTTAAATAAGAGCACAACAATTGCCAAGTATCAAGTTATTCAAGACATCATACCAATTACTACATGTAGCATTTTCCAATTCCAACCATATAAAAATGAACGAAGCAGTTTTAACCTTCGCCATGAACACTAAAAGATAAAGCTAAGAACACATGTGTTCATATGAACCAGCGGAGCGTGTCTCTCTCCCACACAAGCATTTATTCCAACAAAAACAAAAACAAAAACAAAAACAAAAGCACACAGACGCTCCAAGTAAAGTACATAAGATGTGGCCGAATAAAAATATAGTTTCAAGAGAAGGAACCTGATAATTTGTCGATGAAGAAGAGGATGCCTTGGGCATCCCCAAGCTTAGATGCTTGAGTATTCTTGAAATATGCAGGGGTGAACCACCGGGGCATCCCCAAGCTTAGAGTTTTCACTCTTCTTGATCATAGTATATCATCCTCCTCTCTTGACCCTTGAAAACTTCCTCCACACCAAACTTTAAGCAGACTCATTAGAGGGTTAGTGCATAATCAAAAACTCACATGTTCAGAGGTGACACAATCATTCTTAACACTTCTGGACATTGTCCAAAGCTACTGGAAGGTAATGGAACAAAGAAATCCACCCAACACAGCGAAAGAAGCAATGCGAAATAAAAGGCAGAATCTGTCAAAAACAGAACAGTCCGTAAAGACGAATTTTAAAATGGCACCAGACTTGCTCAAATGAAAAAACTCAAAACTAATGAAAGTTGCGTACATATCTGAGGATCACTCACGTAAATTGGCATAATTTTCTGAGTTACCTACAGAAAATTAGACCCAGATTCGTGACAGACAGCAATGCTGTTTCTGCGCAGCAATCCAAATCTAGCATCAACTTTACCATAGAGACTTTACTTGGCACAACAATGCAACAAAACTAAGATAAGAAGAGGTTGCTACAGTAGTAAACAACTTCCAAGACACAAATATAAAACAAAGTACTGTAGCAAAATAACGCATGGGTTATCTCCCAAGAAGTTCTTTCTTTATAGCCATTAAGATGGGCTCAGCAGTTTTAATGATGCACTCGCAAGAAATAGTATTTGAGGCAAAAGAGAGCATCAAAAGGCAAAGTCAAAACACATTTAAGTCTAACATGCTTCCTATGCATAGGAATCTTGTAAATAAACAAGTTCATGAAGAGCAAAGTGACAAGCATAGGAAGATAAAACAAGTGTAGCTTCAAAAATTTCAGCACATAGAGAGGCATTTTAGTAACATGAAAATTTCTACAACCATATTTTCCTCTCTCATAATAACTTTCAGTAGCATCATGAGTAAACTCAACAATATAACTATCACATAAAGCATTCTTATCATGAGTCTCATGCATAAAATTATTACTCTCCACATAGGCATAGTCAATTTTATTAGTAATAGCGGGAGCAAATTCAACAAAGTAGCTATCATTATTATTCTCATCAAGTCTAGGAGGCATAGTATAATCACAACAAAATTTACTCTCCATAGTAGGTGGCACCAAAAGACCACTATCATTATAATCATAAATAGGAGGCAAAGTATCATCAAAGAAAATTTTCTCCTCAATGCTTGGGGGACTAAAAAGATCATGAAAACCAGCTTCCCCAAGCTTAGAACTTTCTATATTATTATCAACAATGGTGTTCAAAGCGTTCATACTAATATTACTACCAAGCATGCAAATAAGATTCCATAGGTTTTTTAATTTTCGCATCAAACAATCCATGTTTTAAATCAGGAAATAGAATAAGAAGCTCATTGTTGTCCATTATGCCAAACTAGTGTAAACAAGAAACAAAAAGATGCAATTGCAGGATCTAAAGGAAATAGCTTCGAGCACAAACACAATGGCGCCGGAAAAGTACCGTTACACTGGAACCGGAGTATGAGTGCCTTTTTACCTTTCCTCCCCGGCAACGGCGCCAGAAAATAGCTTGATGTCTATGTTCCCCCTCCTTTCCTGTAGACAGTGTTGGGCCCCCAAGAGCAAAGGTTTGTAGAACAGCAGCAAGTTTTCCCTTAAGTGGATCACCCAAGGTTTATCGAACTCGGGGAGGAAGAGGTCAAAGATATCCCTCTCATGCAACCCCGCAACCACAAAGCAAGAAGTCTCTTGTGTCCCCAACACACCTAATAGGTGCACTAGTTCGGCGAAGAGATAGTGAAATACAGGTGGTATGAATAAATATGAGCAGTAGTAACAGCGTGTAGTTGATGGTGGTAATATGGTAGCAGTAGTAACGCAGCAGTAGTAACGCAATAAAACAAGTAAACAAGCAGCGATAGCGATATTTAGGAACAAGGCCTAGGGATTACACTTTCACTAGTGGACACTCTCAACATTGATCACATAACAGAATAGATAAATGCATACTCTACACTTTTGTTGGATGATGAACACATTGCGTAGGATTACACGAACCCTCAATGCCGGAGTTAACAAGCTCCACAATAATGCTCATGTTTTAGTAACCTTTAGTGTAAGATAGATCAACGAGACTAAACCAAGTACTAGCATAGCATGCACACCGTAACCTTCATGCATATGTAGGAGGAATAGATCACATCAATATTATCATAGCAATAGTTAACTTCGCAATCTACAAGAGATCATGATCATAGCATAAACCAAGTACTAACACGGTGCACACACTGTCGCCTTTACACACGTGCGGGAGGAATAGAACTACTTTAATAACTTTGCTAGAGTAGCACATAGATAGTAGTGATACAAACTCATATGAATCTCAATCATGTAAAGCAGCTCATGAGATTATTGTATTGAGGTACATGGGAGAGAGATGAACCACATAGCTACAGCGAAGCCCTCAGCCTCGGGGATGGATTACTCCCTCCTCATCATGGAGGCAGCGATGGCGGTGAAGATGGCGGTGAAGACGGCGGTGGAGACGGCTCCGGGGGCAATTCCCCGTCCCGGCAGGGTGCCGGAACAGAGAGTTCTGTCCCCCGAATTTGACTTTCGCGATGGCGGCGGCTCTGGATGGGTTTCCGTCTCGTGGTTCTTTCTGTCGATGTTTTTAGGTCACGACGGCTTATATAGGCGAAGAATCGGAGTCGGAGGGGCCACGGGCTGCCCAAACCATAGGGGGGCGCCCCCCCGGCCGCGCCGGGGTGTGGTCTGGTGGCCCTGTCCCCCTTCTCTGGCAGTTCTCGTGTGTTCCGGATGGTTCCGGGAAAAATAGGAATCCGGGTCTTGATTTCGTCCGATTCCGAAAATATTTCTTTACTAGGATTTCTGAAACCAAAAACAGCGAGAAAACAGCAACCGGCCTTTCGGCATCTCGTCAATAGGTTAGTTCCGGAAAACGCATAAAAATGATATAAAGTGTGAACAAAACATGTTGGTATTGTCATAAAACAAGCATGGAACATCGGAAATTATAGATACGTTGGAGACGTATCAGGCACTTCCTTCCGTACAGTGCTTTAAAGGGGGCCATTTGCAAAGTGGCTTGATAGCTGTTGTTGTACGAGAATTCTGCGTAAGGCAAGCAGTCTTCCCACTTGGATCCATACTCAAGCACACATGCTCTCAACATATCTTCCAGTATTTGATTGACTCGTTCAGTCTGTCCATCAGTCTGCGGGTGATAGGCTGTGCTGAAATTCAGTCGGGTTCCTAGTCCTTCATGTACTTTCTACCAGAATCTTGAGGTGAATTGAGATCCTCTATCTGACACTATTGACTTTGGTGTTCCGTGCAGGCTGACTATCCTTGAGATATATAACTCGGCAAGTCTTGGTCCTTGATAGGTGGTCTTGACGGGGATGAAATGGGCTACCTTGGTCAATCTATCGACCACTACCCAGATAGAATCATTTCCTTTACTAGATTTGAGCAGTCCGGTGATGAAGTCCATTCCGACAGAATCCCACTTCCATTCGGGAATCTGCAGGGGTTGCAGCAATCCTGCGGGTCGTTGATGTTCTGCTTTGACTCGTTGACAAATATCACACTTGGCGATGTAGCTTCCAATTTCTCTCTTCATTCCATGCCACCAAAATTGTTCCTTCAAATATTGGTACATCTTGGTTCCTCCGGGATGAATAGAGTAAAGGGTGTCATGGGCTTCCTTCAGAATAACTTGCTTCAACTCTGAATCTGACGGCACACATAGGCGTCTGTTGTACCAAATCACTCCTTCTTCATCATCGGCGAATCCCGGTGCCTTTCCCGCAACTATTTGGCTCTTTATCCCATCAATGCTAGTATTTCCCTTCTGGGCTTCCTTGATCTGACTAATCAGGGTAGGTTGGAGTTCAATGCTCGCTAGGAATCCTTCGCTAACGAGTTCAAGTCTAAACTATTCAAACTCATGAAACAGGCTGGGTTGCTCGATTGCGATCATGGAGTTCAACTGACTCGGCAGTCTACTCAAGGCATCCGCTACCACATTGGCCTTGCCGGGGTGGTAGTGAATTTCCATATCATAATCCTTGATTAGCTCTATCCATCTCGCGCTGCCTCATATTCAGCTCCTTCTGAGTGAAGATATACTTCAAGCTCTTGTGATCCGAATAGATCTCGCATCGATTACCCATGAGGTAATGACGCCACACTTTCAGGGCTAAAACCACGGCTGCTAGCTCTAAGTCATGGGTTGGATAATTCTGCTCATGTTGCTTCAGTTGCCTTGACAGGTATGATATTACTTTGCCTTCTTGCATCAACAAACATCCAAGACCAATCTTGGAGGCGTCACAGTACACGTCAAATGGCTTGGTGATGTCCGGCATGATCAATATTGGGGCTGAGGTCAATCTGCTCTTGAGTTGTTGGAAACTCTCTTCACATTTATCAGCCCATTCAAACTTCTTGTCCTTCTTCAGTAATTGAGTCATTGGTCTGGCTATGCTTGAGAATCCTTCAAGAAACCGGTGGTAATATCCCGCCAATCCGAGAAAAGCACGGACTTCGGTCTGAGTGGTTGGGGCTTTCCATTCTTCAACGGTCTTGATTTTTGAGGGGTCAACGGCAATTCCTCCTGCAGACAAGATATGTCCCAGGAATCCTACTTCCTTCAACCAAAACTCACACTTGCTGAACTTGGCGTACAACTGATGCTCCCGAAGGGTATCTAGGACCACTTCCAAATGTTGCTCATGTTCTTCTTCAGATTTGGAGTAGATAAGGATGTCGTCGATGAAGACAACGACAAACTTATCCAGGAAGTTCATAAAGATCTTATTCATGAGATTCATGAAGTAAGCGGGGGCGTTGGTCAATCCAAATGACATGACATTGTACTCATACAATCCATATCTGGTGGTGAAGGCAGTTTTGGGGATATCGGTGGCACGAATCTTCAGTTGGTGGTAACCAGTCCTAAGATCAATCTTAGAGAACACTTTGGCACCGGTCAGCTGGTCAAACAGATCTTCTATCTTTGGCAAAGGATACTTGTTCTTGATGGTGACATCGTTAAGCTTACGGTAATCCGTACATAAACGAGTGGCACCATCCTTCTTGTCCACAAACAAAACTAGGGATCTCCAAGGCGACGCACTTGGTCGAATCAGACCTTTGAACACCATATCATCCAGCTTGCTTCTTCGGTTCCACTAACTCTGCCGGGTTCATACTATTGGCTCTCTGAGCTATAGGTCCGGTTCCAGGGATTAACTCAATGATAAACTCGATATCCCGATCTGTGGGCATACCGGGTAGATCATCAGGAAACACATCGGGGTATCGACAGACGACCCTGATCTGATCCAAGGTGGGTTTGGCTAGACTTTGGTTGCAGGTAAACTTTCT
Organism: Lolium rigidum; assembly: GCF_022539505.1. Taxonomy (NCBI): domain Eukaryota; kingdom Viridiplantae; phylum Streptophyta; class Magnoliopsida; order Poales; family Poaceae; genus Lolium; species Lolium rigidum. The sequence goes on from NC_061514.1 coordinate 240,241,822, forward strand.
GGGCAGTCTCTCGGATATGTGCTCGACTAACACTCTGGTGCTACTAGTCATGGTGATGGCCTTCTTGGCACAATCAATCAGTCCATGATGTTTCGACATCCAATCCATACCCAGTACTACTTCCAAACCTTTTGTTCCCGGAACAATCAAATTTGCATAAAAATTTATTTCATGAATTCTGATAGGCACATCTTTGCAAATTTTTCTAGCTTTAGTTGTTGAACCAGGTATTTGAACTATCATGACATGCTTCAAACTGATGGGTTGAATCTTACTAGTGCATGCAAAATCTTCCGTAACAAACGAATGCGATGCTCCAGAATCAAACAGCACTCTTGCAGGTACTGAGTTAACAGAGAACATACCCAGCACGACATCTGGGGCTTCCTGGGCTTCTTCCGCACTCATGTGAAAGAGGCGGCTGCTGTGGTTGTTCGGGTTGTTGGGGGTGAACTTCTTGCCGTTGGCGACACGGCGTTGCTGCTGAGCAGGGCCAGAGGTGTTGGCGGCAGTCTTGGCGAGTCTTTTGGGGCACTCGTTGGAGTAGTGCCCCACCACTCCGCACTCGTAACAAGTGATGGTGGACTTGTCCTTGGGGGTGATGGGAACAGCGTTGCTCCCGAGTCCTTGGAGCGGTGTTGGAGTTGTTATTGTTGTGGTTGGTGGCTCTGGGCGGAGCGCGGTTGAAATTGTTGTTGTTGTTGTAGTTGTTGTTGTTGTGGTGGCCTCCTAGCCTGGGGTTTCCTCCACTCCGGTTCTGAAAACCCGGACGTGACATCTGCATTGGTGGCTTGTTGTTTCTTGGGGTAAACCCTCCGCTTGAGCTGGGGCGAAACCTGGGGGTATTGCTGGGCCCACTCGGTTCATCATTCGGCGCTTGCGGTTCTCGTTGGCTTGGTTAAGTTTCCCCTCCATCTGGATGGCGGAGTCAACAAGGGCTTCCAGGTCAGCAAAAGGGATGTTGACCAGCACAATCTGCATCTCATCATGCGGTCCATTCAGGAATCTATCCTTCCTTTTCTCGGTGGTGTCGGTCTCATCCGGGCGTACCTTGACAGAGTGAGGAATCTGTCGCGGTATTCTACCACGGTCGGTCGGCCTTGCTTCGGTTCCCCGAATTCGTCCCTCATCTTCTTAATCAGACCCGGTGGCACATGGTACTTGCTGAACTTGAGCTTGAAATCTGCCCAAGTCATCATTTGCCCCGCATTCAATGCGCGGGCACTCGTCCACCAAGCTCGGGCAGGTCCTGCCAAGTAGTGGGTGGCGAACAACACCTTGTCATTCTCTTCCACTCCGGCAACTTCAAGATTGTTCTCCATAGTCTGGAGCCAATCATCAGCGTCAAGGGGTTCTTCCGTCTTGGTGAACACAGGTGGGTTAGTGTTCTGGAAGTTCTTCAACTTTGACCCAGGGTGGTCATGGTTTCCGTGGCCTTGGTTATTCTGTGCAATCTGTTGTATTGCTGCGATATTGGCTTGCCTTTCAGCTCTGTCAGCCTCTCGATCTGCCATCGGCATCCGCAGCATTTGCATCATAGCATCCCGATTGGTACCGCGAGTCGGAGGTGCCATCTGAACATTGAGATAGATCATGAGACGAGAGGGAAATTTCTATGGCTTATTTTGGGTAAAGTTCACAAAGTTTAAAAACTTGAGTTCTTGACATGTTGAAATTAAACATACTCTTATTCATTCAAGTAGCACATAGTACAAACTACACAACGAAGGGTTTGAAGAACCCTTTCACCATTCTACGATACAAGGGACTGATACAAATCACGCTACGCAAGTGCTCATGGGGGACTACTCTCCATCAACGTTGATCGGGAAGGTGTTATCCATCCCGGTGATACGTCCCAAACGTATCTATAATTTCTTATGTTCCATGCTACTTTTATGATGATACTCACATGTTTTATACACTTTATATGTCATTATTATGCATTTTCCGGCACTAACCTATTGACGAGATGCCGAAGAGCCGATTGTTGTTTTCTGCTGTTTTTGGTTTCAGAAATCCTAGTAAGGAAATATTCTCGGAATTGGACGAAATCAACGCCCGGGGTCCTATTTTTGCACGAAGCTTCCGGAAGACCGAAGGAGTCACGAAGTGGGGCCACGAGGCGGCGA
>NC_061514.1:240244053-240270259 GCF_022539505.1 Lolium rigidum
GGGCCCCCAAGAGCGAGAGGTTTGTAGAACAGCGAGCAAGTTTTCCCTTAAGTGGATCACCCAAGGTTTATCGAACTCGGGGAGGAAGAGGTCAAAGATATCCCTCTCATGCAACCCTGCAACCACAAAGCAAGAAGTCTCTTGTGTCCCCAACACACCTAATAGGTGCACTAGTTCGGCGAAGAGATAGTGAAATACAGGTGGTATGAATAAATATGAGCAGTAGTAACAGCGTGTAGTTGATGGTGGTAATATGGTAGCAGTAGTAACGCAGTAAAACAGTAAACAAGCAGCGATAGCAGTATTTAGGAACAAGGCCTAGGGATTACACTTTCACTAGTGGACACTCTCAACATTGATCACATAACAGAATAGATAAATGCATACTCTACACTTTTGTTGGATGATGAACACATTGCGTAGGATTACACGAACCCTCAATGCCGGAGTTAACAAGCTCCACAATAATGCTCATGTTTTAGTAACCTTTAGTGTAAGATAGATCAACGAGACTAAACCAAGTACTAGCATAGCATGCACACCGTAACCTTCATGCATATGTAGGAGGAATAGATCACATCAATATTATCATAGCAATAGTTAACTTCGCAATCTACAAGAGATCATGATCATAGCATAAACCAAGTACTAACACGGTGCACACACTCGTCGCCTTTACACACGTGCGGGAGGAATAGAACTACTTTAATAACTTTGCTAGAGTAGCACATAGATAGTAGTGATACAAAACTCATATGAATCTCAATCATGTAAAGCAGCTCATGAGATTATTGTATTGAGGTACATGGGAGAGAGATGAACCACATAGCTACAGCGAAGCCCTCAGCCTCGGGGATGGATTACTCCCTCCTCATCATGGAGGCAGCGATGGCGGTGAAGATGGCGGTGAAGACGGCGGTGGAGACGGCTCCGGGGCAATTCCCCGTCCCGGCAGGGTGCCGGAACAGAGAGTTCTGTCCCCCGAATTTGACTTTCGCGATGGCGGCGGCTCTGGATGGGTTTCCGTCTCGTGGTTCTTTCTGTCGATGTTTTTAGGTCACGACGGCTTATATAGGCGAAGAATCGGAGTCGGAGGGGCCACGGGCTGCCCAGACCATAGGGGGCGCCCCCCTGGCCGCGCCGGGGTGTGGTCTGGTGGCCCTGTCCCCCTTCTCTGGCAGTTCTCGTGTGTTCTGGATGGTTCCGGGAAAAATAGGAATCTGGGTCTTGATTTCGTCCGATTCCGAAAATATTTCTTTACTAGGATTTCGAAACCAAAAACAGCGAGAAAACAGCAACCGGCCTTTCGGCATCTCGTCAATAGGTTAGTTCCGGAAAACGCATAAAAATGATATAAAGTGTGAACAAAACATGTTGGTATTGTCATAAAACAAGCATGGAACATCGGAAATTATAGATACGTTGGAGACGTATCGGCATCCCTAAGCTTAGTTCCTACTCGTCCTCGAGTAGGTAAACGATAAAAGATAATTTCGAGGTGACATGCTACCAACATAATCTTAATCATACTATTGTAAAGCATATGAGATGAATGCAGCGATTCAAAACAATGTTAATGCAATGAGTAAACAATTGAATCATATAGCAAAGACTTTTCATGAATAGTACTTTCAAGACAAGCATCAATAAGTCTTGCATAAGAGTTACTCATAAAGCAATAAATTCTTAGTAGAGACATTGAAGCAACACTATGGAAGATAAAGTTTAAGCAGTTGCTTTCAACTTGTAACATGTATATCTCATGGATAGTTGTCAATGCAAAGCAATATAACAAGTGCAATAAGCAAGTATGTAAGAATCAATGCACAGTTCACACAAATGTTTGCTTCTTGAGGTGGAGAAAGATAGGTGAACTAACTCAACATAAAAGTAAAGAGAATGGTCCTTCAAAGAGGAAAGCATTGATTGCTATATTTGTGCTAGAGCTTTTATTTTTAAAACACGAAACAATCTTGTCAACGGTAGTAATAAAGCATATGAGTTATGTACATTATATCTTACAAGTTGCAAGTCTCATGCATAGTATACTAATAGTGCCCGCACCTTGTCCTAATTAACTTGGACTACCGGATCTTTGCAATGCACATGTTTTGACCAAGTGTCACAATGGGGTACCTCCATGCCGCCTGTACAAAGGTCTAAGGAGAAAGCTCGCATTTTGGATTTCTCGCTTTTGATTATTCTCAACTTAGACATCCATACCGGGACAACATGGACAACAGATAATGGACTCCTCTTTAATGCATAAGCATGTGGCAACAATTATTATTCTCATATGAGATTGAGGATATATGTCCAAACTGAAACTTCCACCATGAATCATGGCTTTAGTTAGCGGCCCAAAGTTCTTCTCTAACAATATGCATGCTCCAACCATGAAGGTGGTAGATCTCTCTTGCTTCGGACAAGACGGACATGCATAGCAACTCACATGATATCCAACAAAGAATAGTTGATGGCGTCCCCAGAAACATGGTTATCGCTCAACAAGCAACTTAATAAGAGATAAAGTGCATACGTACATATTCAATACCACAATAGTTTTTAAGCTATTTGTCCCATGAGATATATATTGCAAAGGTGAATGATGGAATTTTAAAGGTAGCACTCAAGCAATTTACTTTGGAATGGCGGATAAATACCATGTAGTAGGTAGGTATGGTGGACACAAATGGCATAGTGATTGGCTCAAGATTTGGATGCATGAGAAGTATTCCCTCTCGATACAAGGTTTAGGCCAGCAAGGTTGTTTGAAGCAAACACAAGCACGAACTAGTACAGCAAAACTCACATAAAAGACATATTACAAGCATCATAAAACTATACATTGTCTTCCTTATTGTTCAAACATCTTACTAGAAAATATCTAGACTCTAGAGAAACCACTCATGCAAACCAAATTTTAACAAGCTCTATGTATTTCTTCACTAATAGGTGCAAGGTATATGATGCAAGAGCTTAAATAAGAGCACAACAATTGCCAAGTATCAAGTTATTCAAGACATCATACCAATTACTACATGTAGCATTTTCCAATTCCAACCATATAAAAATGAACGAAGCAGTTTTAACCTTCGCCATGAACACTAAAAGATAAAGCTAAGAACACATGTGTTCATATGAACCAGCGGAGCGTGTCTCTCTCCCACACAAGCATTTATTCCAACAAAAACAAAAACAAAAACAAAAACAAAAGCACACGAGACGCTCCAAGTAAAGTACATAAGATGTGGCCGAATAAAAATATAGTTTCAAGAGAAGGAACCTGATAATTTGTCGATGAAGAAGAGGATGCCTTGGGCATCCCCAAGCTTAGATGCTTGAGTATTCTTGAAATATGCAGGGGTGAACCACCGGGGCATCCCCAAGCTTAGAGTTTTCACTCTTCTTGATCATAGTATATCATCCTCCTCTCTTGACCCTTGAAAACTTCCTCCACACCAAACTTTAAGCAGACTCATTAGAGGGTTAGTGCATAATCAAAAACTCACATGTTCAGAGGTGACACAATCATTCTTAACACTTCTGGACATTGCCCAAAGCTACTGGAAGGTAATGGAACAAAGAAATCCACCCAACACAGCGAAAGAAGCAATGCGAAATAAAAGGCAGAATCTGTCAAAAACAGAACAGTCCGTAAAGACGAATTTTAAAATGGCACCAGACTTGCTCAAATGAAAAAACTCAAAACTAATGAAAGTTGCGTACATATCTGAGGATCACTCACGTAAATTGGCATAATTTTCTGAGTTACCTACAGAAAATTAGACCCAGATTCGTGACAGACAAGCAATGCTGTTTCTGCGCAGCAATCCAAATCTAGCATCAACTTTACCATAGAGACTTTACTTGGCACAACAATGCAACAAAACTAAGATAAGAAGAGGTTGCTACAGTAGTAAACAACTTCCAAGACACAAATATAAAACAAAGTACTGTAGCAAAATAACGCATGGGTTATCTCCCAAGAAGTTCTTTCTTTATAGCCATTAAGATGGGCTCAAGCAGCTTTAATGATGCACTCGCAAGAAATAGTATTTGAGGCAAAAGAGAGCATCAAAAGGCAAATTCAAAACACATTTAAGTCTAACATGCTTCCTATGCATAGGAATCTTGTAAATAAACAAGTTCATGAAGAGCAAAGTGACAAGCATAGGAAGATAAAACAAGTGTAGCTTCAAAAATTTCAGCACATAGAGAGGCATTTTAGTAACATGAAAATTTCTACAACCATATTTTCCTCTCTCATAATAACTTTCAGTAGCATCATGAGTAAACTCAACAATATAACTATCACATAAAGCATTCTTATCATGAGTCTCATGCATAAAATTATTACTCTCCACATAGGCATAGTCAATTTTATTAGTAATAGCGGGAGCAAATTCAACAAAGTAGCTATCATTATTATTCTCATCAAGTCTAGGAGGCATAGTATAATCACAACAAAATTTACTCTCCATAGTAGGTGGCACCAAAAGACCACTATCATTATAATCATAAATAGGAGGCAAAGTATCATCAAAGAAAATTTTCTCCTCAATGCTTGGGGGACTAAAAAGATCATGAAAACCAGCTTCCCCAAGCTTAGAACTTTCTATATTATTATCAACAATGGTGTTCAAAGCGTTCATACTAATATTACTACCAGCATGCAAATAAGATTACATAGGTTTTTTAATTTTCGCATCAAACAATCCATGTTTTAAATCAGGAAATAGAATAAGAAGCTCATTGTTGTCCATTATGCCAAACTAGTGTAAACAAGAAACAAAAAGATGCAATTGCAGGATCTAAAGGAAATAGCTTCGAGCACAAACACAATGGCGCCAGAAAAGTACTGTTACCTGGAACCGGAGTATGAGTGCCTTTTTACCTTTCCTCCCCGGCAACGGCGCCAGAAAATAGCTTGATGTCTATGTTCCCCCTCCTTTCCTGTAGACAGTGTTGGGCCCCCAAGAGCAAAGGTTTGTAGAACAGCAGCAAGTTTTCCCTTAAGTGGATCACCCAAGGTTTATCGAACTCAGGGAGGAAGAGGTCAAAGATATCCCTCTCATGCAACCCTGCAACCACAAAGCAAGAAGTCTCTTGTGTCCCCAACACACCTAATAGGTGCACTAGTTCGGCGAAGAGATAGTGAAATACAGGTGGTATGAATAAATATGAGCAGTAGTAACAGCGTGTAGTTGATGGTGGTAATATGGTAGCAGTAGTAACGCAGCAGTAGTAACGCAGGAAAACAGTAAACAAGCAGCGATAGCAGTATTTAGGAACAAGGCCTAGGGATTACACTTTCACTAGTGGACACTCTCAACATTGATCACATAACAGAATAGATAAATGCATACTCTACACTTTTGTTGGATGATGAACACATTGCGTAGGATTACACGAACCCTCAATGCCGGAGTTAACAAGCTCCACAATAATGCTCATGTTTTAGTAACCTTTAGTGTAAGATAGATCAACGAGACTAAACCAAGTACTAGCATAGCATGCACACCGTAACCTTCATGCATATGTAGGAGGAATAGATCACATCAATATTATCATAGCAATAGTTAACTTCGCAATCTACAAGAGATCATGATCATAGCATAAACCAAGTACTAACACGGTGCACACACTCGTCGCCTTTACACACGTGCGGGAGGAATAGAACTACTTTAATAACTTTGCTAGAGTAGCACATAGATAGTAGTGATACAAACTCATATGAATCTCAATCATGTAAAGCAGCTCATGAGATTATTGTATTGAGGTACATGGGAGAGAGATGAACCACATAGCTACAGCGAAGCCCTCAGCCTCGGGGATGGATTACTCCCTCCTCATCATGGAGGCAGCGATGGCGGTGAAGATGGCGGTGAAGACGGCGGTGGAGACGGCTCCGGGGGCAATTCCCCGTCCCGGCAGGTGCCGGAACGGAGAGTTCTGTCCCCCGAATTTGACTTTCGCGATGGCGGCGGCTCTGGATGGGTTTCCGTCTCGTGGTTCTTTCTGTCGATGTTTTTAGGTCACGACGGCTTATATAGGCGAAGAATCGGAGTCGGAGGGGCCACGGGCTGCCCAAACCATAGGGGGGCGCCCCCTGGCCGCGCCGGGGTGTGGTCCGGTGGCCCTGTCCCCCTTCTCCGGCAGTTCTCGTGTGTTCTGGATGGTTCCGGGAAAAATAGGAATCAGGGTCTTGATTTCGTCCGATTCCGAAAATATTTCTTTACTAGGATTTCTGAAACCAAAAACAGCAGAAAACAGCAACTGGCCTTTCGGCATCTCGTCAATAGGTTAGTTCCGGAAAACGCATAAAAATGATATAAAGTGTGAACAAAACATGTTGGTATTGTCATAAAACAAGCATGGAACATCGGAAATTATAGATACGTTGGAGACGTATCAGGCACTTCCTTCCGTACAGTGCTTTAAAGGGGGCCATTTGCAAAGTGGCTTGATAGCTGTTGTTGTACGAGAATTCTGCGTAAGGCAAGCAGTCTTCCCACTTGGATCCATACTCAAGCACACATGCTCTCAACATATCTTCCAGTATTTGATTGACTCGTTCAGTCTGTCCATCGATCCGCGGGTGATAGGCTGTGCTGAAATTCAGTCGGGTTCCTAGTCCTTCATGTACTTTCTACCGAATCTTGAGGTGAATTGAGATCCTCTATCTGACACTATTGACTTTGGTGTTCCGTGCAGGCTGACTATCCTTGAGATATATAACTCGGCAAGTCTTGGTCCTTGATAGGTGGTCTTGACGGGGATGAAATGGGCTACCTTGGTCAATCTATCGACCACTACCCAGATAGAATCATTTCCTTTACTAGATTTGAGCAGTCCGGTGATGAAGTCCATTCCGACGTGAATCCCACTTCCATTCGGGAATCTGCAGGGGTTGCAGCAATCCTGCGGGTCGTTGATGTTCTGCTTTGACTCGTTGACAAATATCACACTTGGCGATGTAGCTTCCAATTTCTCTCTTCATTCCATGCCACCAAAATTGTTCCTTCAAATATTGGTACATCTTGGTTCCTCCGGGATGAATAGAGTAAAGGGTGTCATGGGCTTCCTTCAGAATAACTTGCTTCAACTCTGAATCTGACGGCACACATAGGCGTCTGTTGTACCAAATCACTCCTTCTTCATCATCGGCGAATCCCGGTGCCTTTCCTGCAGCTATTTGGCTCTTTATCCCATCAATGCTAGTATTTCCCTTCTGGGCTTCCTTGATCTGACTAATCAGGGTAGGTTGGAGTTCAATGCTCGCTAGGAATCCTTCGCTAACGAGTTCAAGTCTAAACTATTCAAACTCATGAAACAGGCTGGGTTGCTCGATTGCGATCATGGAGTTCAACTGACTCGGCAGTCTACTCAAGGCATCCGCTACCACATTGGCCTTGCCGGGGTGGTAGTGAATTTCCATATCATAATCCTTGATTAGCTCTATCCATCTGCGCTGCCTCATATTCAGCTCCTTCTGAGTGAAGATATACTTCAAGCTCTTGTGATCCGAATAGATCTCGCATCGATTACCCATGAGGTAATGACGCCACACTTTCAGGGCTAAAACCACGGCTGCTAGCTCTAAGTCATGGGTTGGATAATTCTGCTCATGTTGCTTCAGTTGCCTTGACAGGTATGATATTACTTTGCCTTCTTGCATCAACAAACATCCAAGACCAATCTTGGAGGCGTCACAGTACACGTCAAATGGCTTGGTGATGTCCGGCATGATCAATATTGGGGCTGAGGTCAATCTGCTCTTGAGTTGTTGGAAACTCTCTTCACATTTATCAGCCCATTCAAACTTCTTGTCCTTCTTCAGTAATTGAGTCATTGGTCTGGCTATGCTTGAGAATCCTTCAAGAAACCGGTGGTAATATCCCGCCAATCCGAGAAAAGCACGGACTTCGGTCTGAGTGGTTGGGGCTTTCCATTCTTCAACGGTCTTGATTTTTGAGGGGTCAACGGCAATTCCTCCTGCAGACAAGATATGTCCCAGGAATCCTACTTCCTTCAACCAAAACTCACACTTGCTGAACTTGGCGTACAACTGATGCTCCCGAAGGGTATCTAGGACCACTTCCAAATGTTGCTCATGTTCTTCTTCAGATTTGGAGTAGATAAGGATGTCGTCGATGAAGACAACGACAAACTTATCCAGGAAGTTCATAAAGATCTTATTCATGAGATTCATGAAGTAAGCGGGGGCGTTGGTCAATCCAAATGACATGACATTGTACTCATACAATCCATATCTGGTGGTGAAGGCAGTTTTGGGGATATCGGTGGCACGAATCTTCAGTTGGTGGTAACCAGTCCTAAGATCAATCTTAGAGAACACTTTGGCACCGGTCAGCTGGTCAAACAGATCTTCTATCTTTGGCAAATGATACTTGTTCTTGATGGTGACATCGTTAAGCTTACGGTAATCCGTACATAAACGAGTGGCACCATCCTTCTTGTCCACAAACAAAACTAGGGATCTCCAAGGCGACGCACTTGGTCGAATCAGACCTTTGAACACCATATCATCCAGTTGCTTCTTCAGTTCCACTAACTCTGCCGGGTTCATACTATTGGCTCTCTGAGCTATAGGTCCGGTTCCAGGGATTAACTCAATGATAAACTCGATATCCCGATCTGTGGGCATACCGGGTAGATCATCAGGAAACACATCGGGGTATCGACAGACGACCCTGATCTGATCCAAGGTGGGTTTGGCTAGACTTTGGTTGCAGGTAAACTTTCTGGGCAGTCTCTCGGATATGTGCTCGACTAACACTCTGGTGCTACTAGTCATGGTGATGGCCTTCTTGGCACAATCAATCAGTCCATGATGTTTCGACATCCAATCCATACCCGAGTACTACTTCCAAACCTTTTGTTCCCGGAACAATCAAATTTGCATAAAAATCTATTTCATGAATTCCGATAGGCACATCTTTGCTAATTTTTCTAGCTTTAGTTGTTGAACCAGGTATTTGAACTATCATGACATGCTTCAAACTGATGGGTTGAATCTTACTAGTGCATGCAAAATCTTCCGTAACAAACGAATGCGATGCTCCAGAATCAAACAAGCACTCTTGCAGTGCGAGTTAACGAGAGAACATACCCGGCACGACATCCGGGGCTTCACGGGCTTCTTCCGCACTCATGTGAAAGAGGCGGCTGCTGTGGTTGTTCGGGTTGTTGGGGGTGAACTTCTTGCCGTTGGCGACACGGCGTTGCTGCTGAGCAGGGCCAGAGGTGTTGGCGGCAGTCTTGGCGAGTCTTTTGGGGCACTCGTTGGAGTAGTGCCCCACCACTCCGCACTCGTAACAAGTGATGGTGGACTTGTCCTTGGGGGTGATGGGAACAGCGTTGCTCCCAGTCCTTGGAGCGGTGTTGGAGTTGTTATTGTTGTGGTTGGTGGCTCTGGGCGGAGCGCGGTTGAAATTGTTGTTGTTGTTGTAGTTGTTGTTGTTGTGGTGGCCTCCTAGCCTGGGGTTTCCTCCACTCCGGTTCTGAAAACCCGGACGTGACATCTGCATTGGTGGCTTGTTGTTTCTTGGGGTAAACCCTCCGCTTGAGCTGGGGCGAAACCTGGGGGTATTGCTGGGCCCACTCTGGTTCATCATTCGGCGCTTGCGGTTCTCGTTGGCTTGGTTAAGTTTCCCCTCCATCTGGATGGCGGAGTCAACAAGGGCTTCCAGGTCAGCAAAAGGGATGTTGACCAGCACAATCTGCATCTCATCATGCAGTCCATTCAGGAATCTATCCTTCCTTTTCTCGGTGGTGTCGGTCTCATCCGGGGCGTACCTTGACAGAGTGAGGAATCTGTCGCGGTATTCTACCACGGTCAGTCGGCCTTGCTTCAGTTCCCTGAACTCGTCCCTCATCTTCTTAATCAGACCCGGTGGCACATGGTACTTGCTGAACTTGAGCTTGAAATCTGCCCAAGTCATCATTTGCCCCGCATTCAATGCGCGGGCACTCGTCCACCAAGCTCGGGCAGGTCCTGCCAAGTAGTGGGTGGCGAACAACACCTTGTCATTCTCTTCCACTCCGGCAACTTCAAGATTGTTCTCCATAGTCTGGAGCCAATCATCAGCGTCAAGGGTTCTTCCGTCTTGGTGAACACAGGTGGGTTAGTGTTCTGGAAGTTCTTCAACTTTGACCCAGGGTGGTCATGGTTTCCGTGGCCTTGGTTATTCTGTGCAATCTGTTGTATTGCTGCGATATTGGCTTGCCTTTCAGCTCTGTCAGCCTCTCGATCTGCCATCAGCATCTGCAGCATTTGCATCATAGCATCCTGATTGGTACCGCGAGTCGGAGGTGCCATCTGAACATTGAGATAGATCATGAGACGAGAGGGAAATTTCTATGGCTTATTTTGGGTAAAGTTCACAAAGTTTAAAAACTTGAGTTCTTGACATGTTGAAATTAAACATACTCTTATTCATTCAAGTAGCACATAAAACAAACTACACAACGAAGGGTTTGAAGAACCCTTTCACCATTCTACGATACAAGGGACTGATACAAATCACGCTACGCAAGTGCTCATGGGGGACTACTCTCCATCAACGTTGATCGGGAAGGTGTTATCCATCCCGGTGATACGTCCCAAACGTATCTATAATTTCTTATGTTCCATGCTACTTTTATGATGATACTCACATGTTTTATACACTTTATATGTCATTATTATGCATTTTCCGGCACTAACCTATTGACGAGATGCCGAAGAGCCGATTGCTTGTTTTCTGCTGTTTTTGGTTTCAGAAATCCTAGTAAGGAAATATTCTCGGAATTGGACGAAATCAACGCCCAGGGTCCTATTTTTGCACGAAGCTTCCAGAAGACCGAAGGAGTCACGAAGTGGGGCCACGAGGCGGCGACACGCCAGGGCGGCGCGGCCTGGGCCTTGGCCGCGTGGCCCTGTTGTGTCGGGCCCTCGTGGCACCTCTTGGCCTGCCCTTCCGCCTACTTAAATCCTCCGTCGCGAAACCCCCAGTACCGAGAGCCACGATACGGAAAACCTTCCAGAGACGCCGCCGCCGCCAATCCCATCTCGGGGGTTCAGGAGATCGCCTCCGGCACCCTGCCGGAGAGGGGAATCATCTCCCGGAGGTCTCTTCATCGCCATGATCGCCTCCGGATCGATGTGTGAGTAGTTCACCCCTGGACTATGGGTCCACAGCGAGTAGCTAGATGGTTGTCTTCTCCTCATTGTGCTATCATGTCGGATCTTGTGAGCTGCCTATCATGATCAAGATCATCTATTTGTAATCCTTCATGTTGTGTTTGTTGGGATCCGATGAATATTGAATACTATGTCAAGTTGATTATCAATCTATCATATATGTTATTTATGTTCTTGCATGCTCTCCGTTGCTAGTAGAGGCTCGGCCAAGTTGATACTTGTGACTCCAAGAGGGAGTATTTATGCTCGATAGTGGGTTCATGCCTCCATTAAATCCGGGACAGATGACGAGAAAGTTCTAAGGTTGTGGATGTCTTTGTTGCCACTAGGGATAAAACATCGATGCTTTGTCTAAGGATATTTGTGTTGATTACATTACGCACCATACTTAATGCAATTGTCTGTTGTTTACAACTTAATACTGGAAGGGGTTCGGATGATAACCTCAAGGTGGACTTTTTAGGCATAGATGCATGTTGGATAGCGGTCTATGTACTTTGTCGTAATGCCTGATTAAATCTCACAGTACTCATCATGATATATGTATGTGCATTGTTATGCCTTCTTTATTTGTCAATTTCCCAACTGTAGTTTGTTCACCCAACATCTGCTATCTTATGGGAGAGACACCGCTAGTGAACTGTGGACCCCGGTCCTATTCTTTACATCTGAAATACAAACTGCTGCAATTGTTCTTTACTGTTCTTCGCAAACAACCATCATCATCCACACTATACATCTAATCCTTTGTTTACAGCAAGCCGGTGAGATTGACAACCTCGCTGTTACGTTGGGGCAAAGTTCCGTGATTGTGTTGTGCGGGTTCCACATTGGCGCCGGAATCCCCGGTGTTGCGCCACACTACACTCCTCCGCCATCAACCTTCAACGTGCTTCTTGACTCCTACTGGTTCGATAAACCTTGGTTTCTTACGAGGGAAACTTGTTGTTGTACGCATCACACCTTCCACTTGGGGTTCCCAACGGGCGTGTGCTTTACGCGTCATCAAGCTAAATTTCTGGCGCCGTTGCCGGGGAGATCAAGACACGCTGCAAGGGGAGTCTCCACTTCCAATCTCTTTACTTTGTTTTTGTCTTGCTTTATTTTATTTACTACTTTGTTTGCTGCACTATATCAAAACACAAAAAAATTAGTTGCTAGTTTTGCTTTATTTACTGTCTTGCTCTCTATATCAAAAACACAAAAAAAATTAGTTACTTGCATTTACTTTATTTAGTTTGCTTTACTTACTATTGCTAAAAATGAGTAATCCGGAAGTTGAAGTTCGTTCCTTTAAGCAACAAGGGGGAGAAAGTTTTAAAGATGCTTGGTATAGAATTAGCGATGCTCATCATAGGTGCATTAAGAAACACTCCACTATTATACTGCTTAGGAACTTTTATGTAGGAATCTCTAGCTGGAATAGGTATGTTCTTGATACTCTTGCGGGAGGTAATTTCCTAGGCACTCCTGCTTTAGAAGCTAGTTGCATTATTGAGAGTCTAGTTGGAATATCACCAGTTAATGAAGCTAAAATTGAAACCTCTCTTGAAGATGTCATGAAAAAGTTGGAGGCCATAGAGAAAGATCTTCCAAATATTGAGACTAAATTGGGAATATTACTTAATAGCACTGATAAACTTGATAAATCTCTAGGTGGAATTAATGAGAGAATTGCTGTTTTAGAAACTTGTGCTACTCATGATAATCGAACCCATAGGATTAGTGAACTTGAAGAAGCTATGGGAACCTTGGGTTCAACTTTTTCTTCTCTTAAGTTTAAGGAGAAAGCTTATGTGGGTAAGGAGCAAAAGTTTATGTATGTATCTAAAGTGCCTAAACCAAAAAAATATTATTATAGGCCTAAAATTGACAAAGCCCTTAGTACCACTACGGATGGGGGAGCTTATGATGTTGATGCTTTGTCTCTTGATGTTACTTGATACACACTTTCTGCGCCTAGCTGAAAGGCGTTAAAGAAAAGCGCTTATGGGAGACAACCCATTATTTTACTTCTGCACTTTATTTTATACTTGAGTCTTGGAAGTTGTTTACTACTGTAGCGACCTCTCCTTATCTTTATTTTATTGCATTGTTGTGCCAAATAAAGTCTTTGATAGTAAAGCCAATACTAGATTTGGATTGCTGCGCAGAAACAGATTTCTTGCTGTCACGAATTTCGACCTGCCCCTCTGTAGGTAGCTCAGAAAAATCTGCCAATTTACGTGCGTGATCCTCAGATATGTACGCAACTTTCATTCAATTTGGGAATTTTCATCTGAGCAAGTCTGGCACCACTTTAAAATTCGTCTTTACGAACTGTTCTGTTTTGACAGATTCTGCCTTTTATTTCGCATTGCCTGTTTTGCTATGTTAGATGGATTTCTTTGTTCCATTAATTTTCAGTAGCTTTGTGCAATGTCCAGAAGTGTTAAGGATGATTATGTCACCTCTGAATATATGAATTATGCACTGACCCTCTAATGAGTTTGTTTCGAGTTTGGTGTGGAGGAAGTTTTCAAGGGTCAAGAGAGGAGGATGATACAATATGATCAAGAAGAGTGAAAAGTCAAAGCTTGGGGATGCCCCGTGGTTCATCCCTGCATATTTTAAGAAGACTCAAGCGTCTAAGCTTGGGGATGCCCAAGGCATCCCTTCTTCATCGACAACTTATCAGGTTCCTCTAGTGAAACTATATTTTTATTCCGTCACATCTTATGTGCTTTACTTGGAGCGTCTGTTTTTATTTTTTATTTTTGTTTTTGTTTGAATAAATCGGATCCTAGCATTCTTTTTTTGGGAGAGAGACACGCTCCGCTGTTTCGTATGAACACATATGTTCTTAGCTTCATCTTTAATGTTCATTGCGAAAGTTGAACTACTTCATTCATTGTTATATGGTTGGAAACGGAAAATGCCGCATGTGGTAAATGGTATAATGTCTTGAATAATATGATACTTGGCAATTGTTGTGCTCATATAGATCTTGTTTAAGCTCTTGCATCATGTACCTTGTACTCATTAATGAATAACTACATAGAGCTTGTTAAAATTTGGTTTGCATGATTGATCTCTAGAGTCTAGATATTTTCTGGTTGAGGTGTTTGAACAACAAGGAGATAATGTAAAGTCTTATAATAGTTACAATATGTTCATATGTGAGCTTTGCTGCACCTTTTATACTTGAGTTTGCTTCAAACAACCTTGCTAGCCTAGCCTTGTATTGAGAGGAATTCTTCTCGTGCATCCAAATCCTTGAGCCAATAACCATGCCATTTGTGTCCACCATACCTACCTACTACATGGTATTTCTCCGCCATTCCAAAGTAAATTACTTGAGTGCTACCTTTAAAATTTCTATTCTTTGCCTTTACAATATATAGCTCATGGGACAAAATAGCTTAAAAACTATCGTGGTGAAAAATATGTACTTATGTGTCTTATTTCTTAGTAAGTTGCTTGTTGAGCGGTAACCATGTTTCTGGGGACGCCATCAACTCTTTTACCTTTGTTGAATATCATGTGAGTTGCTATGCATGTTCGTCTTGTTTGAAGTAAGGGCGGTTTTCACAATCAAATGGTTTGAGTATGCATACTGTTAGAGAAGAACATTGGGCCGCTAACTAAAGCCATGATTCATGGTGGAAGTTTCAGTGTGGACAACCAATCCTCAATCTCTGATGAGAATATTAACTGTTGTTGAATGCTTATGCATTAAAGAGGAGTCCATTATCTGTTGTCTATGTTGTCCCGGTATGGATGTCTAAGTTGAGAATAATCAAAAGCGAGAAATCCAATGCGAACTTTCTCCTTAGACCTTTGTACAGGCGGCATAGAGGTACCCCTTTGTGACACTTGGTTGAAACATATGCTATGCAATGATAATCCGTGTTAACCCAAGCTAATTAGGACAAGGTGCGAGCACTATTAGTATACTATGCATGAGGCTTGCAACTTATAAGATGTCTTATACATAACTCATATGCTTTATTACTACCGTTGACAAAATTGTTTCTTGTTTTCAAAATGAAAAGCTCTAGCACAAATATAGTAATCAATGCTTCCCTCTGCGAAGGGCCTATCTTTTACTTTATTGTTGAGTCAGTTTGCCTATTCTTTCTGTCTTAGAAGTAAACACTTGTATCAACTGTGTGCATTGATTCTTACATGTTTACTTATTGCACCTGTTATATTGCTTTGTGTTGACAATTATCCATGAGATATACATATTGAAGTTGAAAGCAACTGCTGAAACTTATATCTCCTTTGTGTTGCTTCAATGCTTTTACTTTGAATTTATTGCTTTATGAGTAACTCTTATGCAAGTCTTATTGATGCTTGTCTTGAAAGTATTATTCATGAAAAGTCTTTGCTATATGATTCATTAGTTTACTCATTATCTTCATCATTGCTTCGAATCGCTGCATTCATCTCATATGCTTACAATAGTATGATCAAGATTATGATAGCATGTCACTTCAGAAATTATCTTTGTTATCGTTTACCTACTCGAGGGCGAGTAGGAACTAAGCTTGGGGATGCTTGATACGTCCCAAACGTATCTATAATTTCTTATGTTCCATGTTACTTTTATGATGATACTCACATGTTTTATACACTTTATATGTCATTATTATGCATTTTCCGGCACTAACCTATTGACGAGATGCCGAAGAGCCAGTTGTTGTTTTCTGCTATTTTTGGTTTCAGAAATCCTAGTAAGGAAATATTCTCGGAATTGGACGAAATCAACGTCCAGGGTCCTATTTTTGCACGAAGCTTCCAGAAGACCGAAGGAGTCACGAAGTGGGGCCACGAGGCGGCGACACGCCAGGGCGGCGCGGCCTGGGGCTTGGCCGCGCAGCCCTGTTGTGTGGGGCCCCCGTGGCACCTCTTGACCTGCCCTTCCGCCTACTTAAAGCCTCCGTCGCGAAATCCCCAGTACCGAGAGCCACGATACGGAAAACCTTCCAGAGACGCCGCCGCCGCCAATCCCATCTCGGGGGATTCAGGAGATCGCCTCCGACACCCTGCTCGAGAGGGGAATCATCTCCCAGAGGTCTCTTCATCGCCATGATCGCCTCCGGATCGATGTGTGAGTAGTTCACCCCTGGACTATGGGTCCATAGCGGTAGCTAGATGGTTGTCTTCTCCTCATTGTGCTATCATGTCGGATCTTGTGAGCTGCCTATCATGATCAAGATCATCTATTTGTAATCCTTCATGTTGTGTTTGTTGGGATCCGATGAATATTGAATACTATGTCAAGTTGATTATCAATCTATCATATATGTTATTTATGTTCTTGCATGCTCTCCGTTGTTAGTAGAGGCTCGGCCAAGTTGATACTTGTGACTCCAAGAGGGAGTATTTATGCTCGATAGTGAGTTCATGCCTCCATTAAATCTGGGACGATGTGACGAAAGTTCTAAGGTTGTGGATGTGCTGTTGCCACTAGGGATAAAACATCGATGCTTTGTCTAAGGATATTTGTGTTGACTACATTACGCACCATACTTAATGCAATTGTCTGTTGTTTACAACTTAATACTGGAAGGGGTTCCGATGATAACCTGAAGGTGGACTTTTTAGGCATAGATGCATGCTGGATAGCAGTCTATGTACTTGTCGTAATGCCCTGATTAAATCTCATAGTACTCATCATGATATATGTATGTGCATTGTTATGCCTTCTTTATTTGTCAATTGCCCAACTGTAATTTGTTCACCCAACATCTGCTATCTTATGGGAGAGACACCGCTAGTGAACTGTGGACCCCGGTCCTATTATTTATATCTGAAATACAAACTGCTGCAATTGTTCTTTACTGTTCTTCGCAAACAACCATCATCATCCACACTATACATCTAATCCTTTGTTTACAGCAAGCCGGTGAGATTGACAACCTCGCTGTTACGTTGGGGCAAAGTTCCGTGATTGTGTTGTGCGGGTTCCACGTTGGCGCCGGAATCCCTGGTGTTGCGCCGCACTACACTCCTCCGCCATCAACCTTCAATGTGCATCTTGACTCCTACTGGTTCGATAAACCTTGGTTTCTTACTGAGGGAAACTTGCTGCTGTACGCATCACACCTTCCACTTGGGGTTCCCAACGGGCGTGTGCTTTACGCGTCATCACCCGGCTTCCAGGTGCTCATGACCATCCACATAGGGGTGGAAGGCCAGGTCTTCCTCTTCCTCCTCCTCGTAGTCATCATCGTTGCTCACATAGGAGTAGCCATCTCCCTGGATGTCTTCTCCCTCGCCTTCTCCCTCCAGTTCCTGGAGCTGTTCCGCCTGAGTTGCGACGGTCTCCTTCAGTGAGGCGATCTTGGCCTTGAGGCTGTGGATGGTGTAGTCCTTCTTCGCATTTAGTTGGCGAAGAGTCCTACGCTCCTTGGTGATGACCTTGATGGTCTCCGCCTGCTGAGCCAGCTGGAGGTAGGTGTGGTTGGCGTAGGCGCGGGAGTTGTCCAGCTCCGTGCGAGTCTCGCACAGCATGAAGTCGAGGTGGGCCACATGGTGCCTCAGCACGGGGTGGAACGGCAGGTTCATGGGTATTCCAAGGGAGGTGTGCCTTGCGAGGTGAGCAAAGCGTTCCCCTTGGATGGCCATCGAGTTCTGCCCGCACAGACGGGCGAGTGCTTCCTGCAGAGCGCGTGCGAGTCCGTCCGCCCAGTTGTTCTCCCTGAGAGAGAACTGGATCCTTCCGAACATGGGGGACTCAGGCTTCCCGCGAAGGTCGGCCATGATGACCCACTGCAGTTGTCCTCCGGGCTGGTGATTGACTTGACCCCCGTAGAACTCAGGAGGCAAGCGTCCAAGAAACTCTGAGAGGGCATGAAGGTCCCTTTCAAAGATCATGTCTCCGCAATTTCCCAGCTGGTACACCTCGGTTTGGATGAACGGCTCCATCTGTAGAGGAATTTGATGAGTAAGTTAGAGAAGTGCAAGTGTTCAAAATTTTAAGTAACTTATAAAGAAGAGCATGAATTTATTGTTTTGAAAAGATCTCAAAGGTAAGAGTGTGAATATGTTTTTCGTAACTATTCACTTCATTGAATTTGAAACTAAGTTTTTCAGACGTCCATTCTAACTAGGGTCTCCTAAGGTCAAACAATGGCTCTGATACCAACTTGTCAACACCCGGATTTTTAAGTCCAGATGCCCATTATGCCATACATCACAATCCCAGGAAGATTGTTTTTGCGAGACATAATAGTTAAGTAGCATAGAGTCATCATTTATTACAACACATACATGTCTTACAACAATAGATCACATGATCCGATATTACACAAATAGATTGTTCAACAACACAATACGTAGCGGAAGCGAAGTAGTAGTGGACTATCTATTCCACAGGCAACGGTTGACGTTAGAAGATGCTCCTAGTTATCGTAGACGTCGTGTTGTCCGTCGTCCTGATACTGTGGCTCCTCTTCATAGTCTGGCATTTGAATAGCCAGGGACACAGCCGTGAGTACTTTGAAGTACTCGCAAACTAATACTAATATAAATTCTTAACAACTTTAATAAGGGGTGCTAAGCTCTAGGTTTATTTGCGTAAAGCCATGTTTAGTTCATAAACAGTTAGTAAAGACTCCTCATTTTAGCTAACTAACTCAAGTGGGAACATTAGTGTCATTCCCACAAATCAGTTGTGATTCAAGTCAAGTCACCTTTCAATTCATCATTCCTTTTTTAAGACAAAAGTTCTGACAACGGAACAGTATGGCCTTTCCAATCGTCCGTAACCGTGGACACGGCTATTCGAATAGGTTTAACACTCTGCAGAGGTTGTACTCTTGTGTCACAACTTTTGATTACATCCGTCGAGGATAACCCCGAATCATCGTAACTCAGTACGCGGATCATCAACCTTAACCTTTCACTTATATACCCTAGTATAGGCACCTCTCCCCATGAGCTTGGCCTCCCGGTGAAAACCAACTGTCTACCCGGGAACTGCACAGGGCTTGGGTCGTACATTCACCTCATATTCACATCATTTCACTTTTAACGGAGGCAGCCTCGGCATAACCCCTATGATGCTTGTTAGAGGGAACCCATACTAAGACACACAAACTTCCAGTTAAGCCCTACCCATAATCAGGTATTGTGGGGGTACTTGTATAATTGGAAAGGTATCGCATTCAAACCCAGTCATCAATTTTCATCAAAAATCACCAAGTTATTCATGTCACTTTCACCTTCAAAACCTTTCAAAGTCATTTCGCCTGTTCCCATCTAGAGTAGTCAATTTTATTTAGTTAGCACTAGCCACTAATCATGAGGGGTGCTATCTAGCTTTGATTAGCTCTAAGCTATGCTTTGGGTGCTCTTATTCTACTCTAGACCAAGTGAATCATGAATCAAAAATAAGCTTTAAAATACAATAAGCAAAAATAATTGCAAGGTAAAAACATGGGGTAGGTTGATTAAACATAAAGTAAAGAGTGATGGTGCCTTGCTCTTGTAGAGCTTTGCACATGGTGCTTTGCAAGAGTGTGAGCTTGCCTTGAGTAGGGTAGTGGTCAAAGTTTTCCTCCTCCTCCTGGGAGTAGCCTTCCTCCTCTTGATATTCCTCGTTACTAGCGTCTATATACGAATACGAGGTACACAATCACCAAACCAAACTTATATGCTAGACTTGACACACCAAAGATTCACACAAACCTATTCTAGCATCACATCATTCATAGCATGGTGATTTACTTGGTTTTCCTATTTAAGAGAAAATAATTTCCTCTCATTATAATTATTGATTTGATTTGCTATTTAATTCTTTGGAGAAAATAATTTCCTCTCATTAAATCCTATTAAGATTTAATCTCCTCAAATAATAATAAGGTATGGAATATAAGTTGACCAAGGTCAACATTTCATATCTATTATGAGGGAGTATAATTTAAATGAGGTGCTACACCTCATGCATTTTAATAATAACTTGGTAATGATTTAAAATCACTAAGTAATAGAATAAGAGGTTCATTAGCCTAATAGTAGCTCTCATACTATTTAAAGAATTTGAAATATAAGATTTAAATACACTAGAAATGGCTCCATAGCCATTATTTTGATCTAGTCCATGATCATACAAACAACTTGGTTATCTTTTTTCATAAACAATTAGAGGACATCAATTGTGATTTATGAGAGTTAGAATCAACTCAAAATGAATTATGGTTGAATTGTAAATAAAGTTTAAACTTGTAAAAGTCCCTGCCTTGTCATTTTTATCATTTGAAATCTACTACGAATTTGGAGGTGAGACCAGTGGAGTTGTTTAGATAATTTCTTGAGCTTTCCAGAGATATAAAGTTTGCTAAATTTGGTGCAGTAGATTTGAAACTATTCAAATTTGAAGTTGACACCAGTGTTGGATTTGAGTGACACGAATTAAACGAGATTTGAATTCCTGGGCCGCGCGGGAAAAGCCTAACGGGCCCAAAACGAAATAAACAGACAGACCCAGCCCAACAACGCATCCAGTGCGAGTGGGCCATCTGACGAGGTGGGGTCCACCCGTCAGTGCGTCTTAACTCAGCGAAACGTTACGCGTGAGGAGGATCGTCGGATTAGAAGGAAGATCGACGGTGCACAGGCTTCGTCATCTCCGACGAGAGGCCGTGGCTCCGGCGGCGAGCCTAGGGGGTCGGAGGGCCTACCGTCGTTCCCGCGGTCGACGGCGAGGTTCACGGCGACGTTGGCGAGGATGAGGAAGCTCCTGGTACCGGCGGCGTGGCGTGGGGAAGCTCCAATCGACGGCGGCGATCTCCGGGTTCCGGCGGCTTCGAGCTTGCAATTCCGGTGACTCCGGTGACGATTGGACTGGCTAATGGATCGAGGAGAAGCAGTGAAGGGAGGAGAGTGAGATGGTGTGCTGGGTTGAGTTGAGGGAGTGCCCTATTTATAGGGTTGAGTTGGGTGCCGCGGGTGCTGTGAGAGGGCGTCCATGGCGCGGCGTCTCCGGCGTGCGAAAGGGAAAGATGAGGACGGCATTCGATGGGCGACGGTATGGCGATGCTGCGCATGCCTCTGCGCATAGAAAAAGTGACAAGATCACTCGGGCGCGTGCTACTCATGCCGCGGTACTTGGCGGCAGGTCTCCGGTGAGGACGAGGGCGACGGGGCTTCTGCGCGTCGTTGAGCATGTCTAGGAGCTAGAGGGAAGAGAGACGCTGCTCGACGCAGAGGTAGGCTTGCAGGGGAGGATGGAGGCGATATGGCACGAGCGATGCTCTGGCGGGCCCGGTACACGGTGATCATGCCGACTGGCATGGTTCTGGGCATGCTGAGCGTGTCTGGCTCGGCCAATGCCGGCTTCGCGCGAGCTTGGGCCTTGCGGCGTGATGATCAGGGATGCTCAGAGATGCTCCAGGACAAAGTGATAGGGAGAGGGGAGGCTCAGAATGATCAAGTGCTAGAGGGTCGGCATGGTGCACGACATGGATAGTTTAGGGCTTCTCCACGCTTTAATTAGCCAAGGCAAGTACATGTAGAGATGCAGGAGGTGTAGAGGAGTGATGATCACGTCTGATCATGCAAGGTTTAGGCCAAAATCCGTTGTGTAATAGCATGTGTTGCATTTGCAAAATGCTGCCTGCAAGGTGTTCGGTAGAATGGCCGCATGAAAGTTTTATTCGAAATTTGAAATTCTTTTTGGTGCATCTCATTCATATAAATAAAGAAGTAGAATGGTGGTGGTGGTGGTCAATTTGGTGATGGTTTGCAAGTTTTCAAAATTGATATGATCTTCACTTTGCTCTCATGTTGCAACTTGTCCTATTTACCATGGTCAAACTATGCAGAGTCAACACTCATGGTCAACACCAAAAATGTTTAACTTGACAAGGTCTTGGATGAGGTGGAAGAAAGTGAGGGGTTTTAGTTTAGAAATCTTCTAATCCAGGGGTGCAAAGAGAGCAACATTTTATAAAAATCCACTTTTTACCAATATCATATGTAGATGGGATTTGCATTTTTCTTTGATTTGATTCTGGTTTCTTTGATGCATTTGAGTTTGTTATTGGTATAAAAATGTTTCACAACCAAGGGATCAAGCAATGGTGGCCTTGATTAGAGTTTTGCATAAATGGCCAAAGTTGTATGTGAGTGAAAGGGGCAATATCTCATTTCTTTTATTTTTTCTCTATAAGGGGTTCTAGGTTCATGCATTAGGGTTTAAGATCACTTGAACAACAATAAACACTCAACCTAGCAAATGCACACAAGAAGAATGCACACTATGCATAAAACTATATGTAACACTATTGATACGTCCAAAACGTATCTACTTTCCCGAACACTTTTGCTATTGTTTTGCCTCTAATTTGTGTATTTTGGATGCAACTAACACGGACTAACGCTGTTTTCAGCAGAACTGTTATGGTGTCTCGTTTTTGTGCAGAAATCCAACTTTCGGGAAAAACCTCGGGATTTTGACGAAAGGGCCTATTTTCCCAGAATAATGACGGAGCCGGAAGGACAATTGAAGTGGAGGCCCGAGGGCCCCACACCACATGGCGGCGCGGCCCGGGGGGGCCCGCGCGGCCATGTGGTGTGGCCCCTCGGCCGGCCTCCGACGCCCCCTTCGGACTACTTATTCGCCTCGACCTAAAACGCACGGAGGGAAGTCGAAGTCGCCAGAAACCCTCCGGAACGCCGCCACATCGCGAAACTCCGTCGCGGGAGCCAGAAGTCTCCGTTCTGGCACTCCGCCGGGACGGGGAATTGGAGGAGATCATCACCGCCATCACCGCCAACGCCTCTCCATCAACCATCAATGTTTCCCCCATCCATGTGTGAGTAATTCCCCCGCTGTAGGCCGAAGGGGATGGTAGGGATTGGATGAGATTGGTCATGTAATAGCATAAGATTGTTAGGGCATAGTGCCTAGTGTCCAGTAGATGGTACTTTTATGATATTGTTGCAACTTGTTATGCTTAATGCTTGTCACTAGGGCCCGAGTGCCATGATCTCAGATCTGAACATGTTATTATTTCATCATGATATTCGTTGTTTATGATCTTACCTGCAAGTTGTATACACATGTCGTTGTCCGGAACCAATGGCCCCGAAGTGACGAAATCGGGACAACCGGAGGGGATGGTAGTGATGTGAGGATCACATGTGTTCACGGAGTGTTAATGCTTTGCTCCGGTACTCTATTAAAAGGAGTACCTTAATATCCAGTAGTTTCCCTTGAGGCCCGGCTGCCACCGGCTGGTAGGACAAAAGATGTTGTGCAAGTTTCTCATTGCGAGCACGTACGACTATAATTGGAACACATGCCTATTGATTGATTAGTACTTGGATACCGTTTTATTATTATCTCGCAAATGCCCTGCTATGATTGTTACATGAGTTTCTCTCATCCATGCAACGCCCGTCATCCGTCCCCGTGCCTACGGTATTTTAATCCTGCTTGTTTACTGAAATCACTACTTGCTGTCTTTGTTACTCTGTTGCTATTATTTTACTACTGCTACTTGCTATAAAACTGTTACTACTGATAAACTCTTGCGAGCAAGTCCGTTTCCAGGTGCAGCTGAATTGACAACTCCGCTGTTAAGGCTTTCAAGTGTTCTTTGTCTCCCCTTGTGTCGAATCAATAAATTGGGTTTTACTTCCCTCGAAGACTGTTGCGATCCCCTATACTTGTGGGTCATCAAGACTATTTTCTGGCGCCGTTGCCGGGTAGCATAGCTTTATTTGGAAGTTCACTTGGATTAATATTGTTCGCTGCAAATTCTCCATCATGGGTAAAACTCGCGATACTAAGGTCGCCATATTACCATCCACTACAAGAAAAGGTACAACTCTGAGTACCTCTGCTGCTCTTGATTCACCATCTGTGATTGATAAACTTGTTTCACCGCCACATGCTTCGAATGCTGGTACTTCTGCTGAATCTGAAAACTCTCATAATATTGATAATATTTCTGCTGTGCTTGATGATAGTGGTTCATTGGGAACTTTTCTAGATGCTAAAATTGCTAGGTCTAGACAAATTGAAAATGCTGAAACTCCGATGTTACTACACTGTTAATTCACCTGAACTTGAATACTCTAGTGATGATCTTGATGAAGATTATGTGGAACTTGATGATGATTTTATTGAAAAATGCCATGCTACTACTGATGCAAGAAAAATTAAAAAGTTGCTTGCAGAACATACTGTTAGATATAAATTGTCTCCTGATCCTAAATTTGCCACATCTCCTATAAACATTAAGGATAAAGATTATGATTTTTCTCTTGATCTATCTCATATAGCTATTGTTGAGAAAACACCTTTTTGTGGTACTGAAAAAGAAAGTGCTGTTGAACACATGACTGAGTTATCTACTTTGAGTAGCTTGTTTTCTGATGATGTTAAGAAGCGTACTTACTTTGTTGCTAAAATCTTTCCATTCTCATTAAAGGATGACGCTAAAACTTGGTATAATAGTTTGCCACCCAGTTCTATTAAAAGTCCAAAAGAATTGCTTGCTGTTTTCTTTCGGAAATACTTTCCTGCTAGTGCTCAACATGCTGCTTTGCAGAGAGTTTATAATTTTGATCAAGGAGATGAAGAGAAATTGCCTGAGGCTTGGGCGAGATTTTGCTCTCTTATTAGAGCTCTGCCTGACCATGATTTAGAAAAGCATGATTTACTTGATATATTTTATAGTGGACTAACCATTGAGTCTAGGGCATACCTGGATAGTTGTGTTGGTTGTGTTTTCAGGAAAAGAACTCCAGACGACGCTGAAGAATTATTGGCTAAAATAGGCCGGAATTATGATGATTGGAATACGCCTGAACCAACTCCAACGCCAATAGTGAAGAAGAGGGGCTTAATTAAATTGAATGATGAAGATATGAGGGAAGCCAAGAAGTCTCTCAAGGAGAAAGGTATTAAATCTGAAGATGTGAAGAATCTACCTCCAATAGAAGATATATGTGAGATAATTCCCCCTTCATCCATGATTGAGGTAAATTCCCTTCAACGCTTTACTAGGGAAGATATTCCGTATTCAAAACCTCTTGCGCAATGCTTAGATGAGTTTGATAATTATATTGTTAAGCAAGAAAATTTTAATATGAGAGTAGAGAATCATCTGATGGAAAATTCTCAAGCTATTAGTCAATTGCATGATATTGTGGAGAGAACCTCCAATGATGTTAGGATGCTTGTTAAACATTTTCATATGATTCAAACTCAAATTGATCAACTCACTAAAGTGCAAAATGACTTGTTAGGAAATAATGCTAAAGAAAAACAAGCTTATGAAGTAACAACTAGAGGTGGTGTCTCTACCCAGGATCCTCTATATCCCGAATGGCATCCCAAAAGAATTGAACAAGATTCTCAACGCATTGAACCTAGAGCTCCATTCTAAGAAAAAGAAGAAGAAACATAAAATGTTGTGAACACTAATGATCTAATAGTATTTCATCGACGAAGTGGTAATGAACATGATAAAGATAAGAAGACACCTGATAATGAAGATTGAAAAGCATGCTAAATAAAAAGTATATAAGAGATTTTATTCTGAAACATGGTAATGAGAGACCTTGGTGCAAAAGCAAATGCCTTTTCTTAAGCTAAAATCAAGGAAGAAGAACACTATAATAAATTTGATTGGATGACCTTTATTCTTAAATCCTTTGATGCTATTAAATTGCCTCCTTATTCAAAGTATATGAAAGATATTGTTACTAACAAAAGGAAAATCCCCAATGAGGAAATTTCCACTATGCTTGCTAATTACTCTTTCAATGGCAAAGTTCCAAAGAAGTTGGGCGACCCGAGTATACCTACTATTCCTTGTTCTATCAAGAATAATTATGTTAAAACTGCTCTATGTGACTTGGGAGCCGGTGTTAGTGTTATGCCTTTTTCTCTTTATAAGAGACTTTACTTAGATAAGTTGATACCTACTGATATATCTTTGCAAATGGCTGATAAATCTATCGCTATTCCTGTTGGTATATGTGAGGATGTTC
>NC_061514.1:240270359-240286846 GCF_022539505.1 Lolium rigidum
TACTTGTGGGTCATCAACTATATGCATAGAAAAGTTTTTGTTAGTTGTGAATTTTGAGTATTTGAAATTCTCTCTCTTTATTTATTTGGTTGAAACTTGGGATGTTACAGAACCTCGTGCCGCCACAACTCCCTCCATCAGGCGGTCGATCATGGGGAGGACCTCGCATGCTGTGGGCCTAATCGTGCGCGCGCCACGGACACCCGCCGCCGACAACTTCCAATTGCCGAGTAGCTGACCACCGTGGAACACACGCTGTGTGCCTTGACCGGTGTCGTGCGCCAGTGGCATATGGCGTCGCCTCCTGCCGCGATTCCGCGCGACCCAGCCACATCGGACTCCGCAGCCTAAGAGCATCTCCACCGGTAGCTCTTAAATAGGTGTCG
This sequence comes from Lolium rigidum, assembly GCF_022539505.1. NCBI lineage: Eukaryota > Viridiplantae > Streptophyta > Magnoliopsida > Poales > Poaceae > Lolium > Lolium rigidum. The sequence goes on from NC_061514.1 coordinate 240,270,746, forward strand.
GCAGGGGCGTCGGCATATCCATTTGGGGGGCGTCGGCACTGCATCCTCTATTTGGGGAGCTGTTTCCACACCGGCGCCCCCAAACAACGGTCACAATAGAATTTTAAATTTAAATTGACATTTAAACACCGAATTTAAATGAAATTCATACGAAATTTATACAAAAGTACGTCGAATTGATACAAAACGAAATTCAAACGACATTTAAAAACCGAATTTAAAAACGTAAACTTAATCAATCTACTAGGGGCGCGCGACGGGCCTGCCTCATAGTCGTTCTTCGCCTTTGCCGCCTGCATCCGTGCCCGCCTCTCGGCCCTTCCTTCTCGCATCTGGCGGTGGAGCATGGCGGCTACCGTCGCAGGAGCTTGCCGGCGGCGCCTTCCCCGTGCTTCCCGCCTTTGCTCGTTGTCGGTGCACCTCGCTAGCTCGCGGGTGAACGCGTCGTAGTGGCGATGGGCATTGAGGGAGGCGAGCTTCTGTCGCTCCACCTCCATCAGTAGGCGTCCCGCCTCCTCCGTGGCCGCTCGCTGGCGCGAGATCTCGAGGGCGTGCTCGAGATTAGCGTCTTTGATGAACTCCCGCTGCTCCTCCTTCAACATCCGGAACCGCTCCACGTTCAACGACGTCAGGATCGCCGCCTGCTCCGGGTCGGGGGGTGCCTGCGGCTGCTCACCCCACTGTGCTGCCTCCTCCGCCGCCTCAGCTTCCGCATTGGCGTAGTAGGCCTCGTGCCACACCGCGAACCTTGGGTCTACGTCGTCGTCAGAGCTGTTGTCCGCGTCGGGCTCCGGCTCCGGCTGCGGTGGTGGTGGTGGTGGCAGCGCACGACCGTTGAGGCCCAACATTGAGTACGTCGTCTTCAGATGGCGCGGCATTTTGAGGTGGAGAGAATGGCGCCGGCGGTGGTGGTGGAGATGAGAGGATAGCACCGCGGTGGTGGACGGCGTGCTTACTATATAGCGGCCACAACTTCCCGCATTAATGGCGACGTAGGCGACTGGACGCCACGTGGCCAGTCGCTGCCCTTGTGGCCGCTTCGGTTTGCGCGCGACAGACCATTAAACGCCGACTACCGACCTCCCTGCGTCGCGGCCGATGCAAACCGCCGCGTCCTGTCGCCGACAAGGCGCCCCCACCTGCGAAAACCGTCGTTCCGTGAGGCGCCGGCGCGCCCGACTCGCGCCCTTGGTCAAGGGGCCGGCACGGGGTTACCAGCGATTCTGTTGGGCTCGAAAAATTGCCGGTGCCGTTTTGGGCACGCCGGTGCGAGCCCCTTTTCGCCCCCGAGCCCCAAAAATCTATCGAGGTCGCTATCGGGACCACCGGTGGAGATGCTCTAAACACATGAGGTCGCCGTGTCGCTTAAGGGAGGCGCAAGCGACAGCCAGCAAGCAGCTCCTGCGGCACAATCTCGGTCGGCGCGTCCTGCCGCGCTGCACAGCTGCCTCGTCCAGCATCGGCATCCGTAGTCTCAAATCACCAGGTCGTCGCTTCGAGAGCACCTCGAAGCGACCACTGACCACTCTCCCGCGCCTCTGCATGCCATTGCCAGTACTCTGTCATTGCGTGCCGCAAGCTCAGATTTCTCACTGGCCACTACATGCGCTGCGATCGCCTCCTGTTTCGTGCCAAACCACACGTGTAACACCCGTCGTCGCCATTTTTTTCGTGGCTGAGTTGCATACCGCGGGCATATGACGCTGCCTCCTCCCACGCTACCGAGCCGCGTCGTCCCACGTCGGCCTCCACAGCCTCAACACTCCAGGTCTTCTCTTCGCTCCGAGGTAGCTCCAAGTAAAGGCCACCAGTCGCCTACTGCGACACGATCGATCTCCAACGCTGGCCGCATCGTGATCCCGGGGTTGAGCGGCACCCTTTGGGATGTCCATCATCTATCATGACGGTATCGCAGGAACTGGTGCTGCGACCGAATCAAGTCGGGAGACCTGAGAGATCTGGCAGCAACGGTTGACACAACCTCACCGAGGGAGTAGAACGGGGCGGCAGCCGGCGGCGGCTATGGTTGAGCGCCTAGGCTGCATCGTGCATGCTGAGGCTGTTCATCGACTTCCAGTTATACTAGATGGATATGCGAGCTTCGCCTCGCCGGCTACATTGTGTTTTGACATTGTGTCACCTTTTGACATTGTGTCTTCAGATGTATATGTCATTGTAACACATTTAATTTTTTCTATTTTATTTTAATACCAAAGATTAGGCGTGCTTCGCTGCATCGGTGAAATTTAAGATGTTAAAAGTTTCGTGGTCTTACTTTGCCGCATAATGCATATCTTGTATACCAGGGGCACATTTACATGCACCAGAAATCAGTGTTAACTAATGTAGGTATTTACCCCTAATCAGTAATGTAACCTTGACAAACATATGACACTGCAAGTAGTGTAATTTTTGTGGACATTGCCCCCTCTTTTATGCTTATAATATCTCTTTCTCGGAGGGTGTAAATGTTGCATTATGGCGTATGTTTTAAGCAAAATAATGTAAAACTCAATATAAGGACAATTCATTTCTCTTGAGTAATGTTCGGCAAAGGCAAAAAAAAAATGAAACCCTTCTGCCTAGGAAATAATGTCCAATTTGGACAACAAAAACATTTGCATTCACCTAAGGTACTCCATATTGCATAGGAGCGAGGCAATATAAGAACGAATGATCTTGCTCAAGATCTTAGGATGCTTATCCATGATAAGTGCACATACAAATATTTAGACATAGTGCATAGAAATTTAAAATGATCCAACTGTATAACCAAAAGTACAAAGGATAACAACCAACCAGCTAGCAGTCAAGCTGCACATATTAACCACACTGGTGAAGCAAAAGGGTCTACACTTGACAAAATTGTTCTGGAATCCTCAATGTCCTAGGAGGCATTGTTTCAGCAGCAGATCTAAGAGCAAACTTTCCAGTCACATGTGCCAAACCCATTTTCGTCTGTAAAAATCCAAGATCATTAGTTAGAGAAATCCAATACTTTCTCAAAAAAAAGTTAGAGAAATCCAATTAGATTAAAATGATTCAGCTCTGCGACAACCTTCTGTACATATGTCTGATACATGATGCAATTCAGAATATGTGTTTCTTTTTAGTAGGATCACAACAGTTTGAAAAGCTCCCATGTGCGACATTTAACTTCAAAGCTAAATCTTCTTGATCTCCAATGTATTCTTGAAATACTACTCAATCTTGAAACAGAACCTTGATGCGCTAAAAAGCATTCTCTGAAGCACAACATGTTCAAATACTATTCAAATTAACACGAAGTGCTTTTACATGAATGAAAATTTGGGCACAAGGTTGGACCTATTTTTTCTACTTGAGATAATGAATTCTTCTCCTTAAGGTCATAACATGCCTAAATTAAATTCTCTTTTGTCGAGTAGGTTACTTGTAATGTTAAGCTATTTCTATCATATAGTATAGGGAACTCCTACAACATAAATAAGACTTAAAATGGTGATAACTAAGCAAGAAAATTCAGTTTACCACTATGGCTTCATGCTTTTTGCTAAAATGAGAAGAATGTTGCAGCTCGGGACTATTTCTGTTGCATATAACTGATTTGTCAAAACCAAATAAAACAATCAATCTGAGACAGATCGGTAACTAAGAGATGGATATCTTGTTAGGGTAATATTCAAACCTTCTGGTTGCTTGCAAGCAATCTTATGAGGCAATGCTCTCCTCTTTAGCTCAAACTACAGCTGAAACCAAATCTACTATGATTGCACCTTTTTCTCACTTCATTCATTTCTCATTAAGTAGAAATATCAAAAATAAACTAAACATTTATCCTAGTAACACTTTGATGATGATTGAACCAGTTATGGAAATTAACTGAAAAAAGTACATGAATATAATATTACTTGAAGCTTTCTGAAGTAATATTCTCTAACTGTATGCTAGGAGTATTCTACCAAACTTTCTCCAAAATCAGAATTGTTACAATACAAACTAAAAATTAATTAGACCAATCTAATGGAGGTGGTTTACTACTAATAAAGAGTACCACATTCAGTTATGGCACATGAATCTTTTGCACAAAGCAATAATATAGAATTGAAGTAGTAACTCTCAACACTGCATCAAAAAAAGGTCAACTACGATGAGAAATGTCCAATCCATTCTAGTGAGTATTTCTTTTTATTAATTCTTTTATCAAAAAATTATACCCTCTAAAAACCTCATATGCTACTCCTGAATCAAACGGGACACATATCCATTGATTGATAATGCAACTCAGAAGATACTGATGAAAAAGAATCAGGACTATACAATGTGAGCTATATGAAATGAGTTGTTTATGATGCGAGGAACAATAGGGTGTATAGATGCATACAGAGTAATTTGATCTCATTAAATTTGGTGAAAAGATATTATGAACATGATCTTAACATATGAAACTTGTTACTTCTGTTGAATATGGGGGAAATCTGCACTTATACGTTACTAAGTGTTCATATAAAATATCAGAGAAACTGCATGAAAAAATAGGAATGAAGTAATAAGTGCAGGTAATGCAAATCTGAAGGTTAGATGTGATACTTTTCAAAGCATCCATGATGGATTTTGTTATACCATTCCTATACTTCTCTATGTAGACTGCATAATTCTTCTCGAGGGCACGAATAAAAATTAAAAGTGCATAATGATGTCTTCAGATCCACTCTCAACACTATACATGGCACATTTAACACTTGGGAATGATTTAAATCCTGAAATCTATTGAGAAAGAAAGTAGAAAACATAGAGCAAATATGACCTGCATATCATGGTTGAACTGATATTATCCATGGATTCTCAAATTATTACTCAGAAGAATAAAGAGATCGCCTGCGGAAAATAATCCTCTACCAAGAAAAGAGCACACATATGGTAGCTACTATTTTATGCTGGTTATAATTGTGCATCCGTTTTTTGTAAAAGCGGTCTCATCGTGTTTACAACTTAATTGCAGGGTCAGGGTCGATGCCAATCCTTTGGACAGACTCTATACACAAGCAGGGTAGGCGCACTTGAAAGATCAATCTGAGGGTATGCCCAGACCAGGGGTGATTATGTCATAGAATCATCGTTGTGCACACCGTTTTATCCTCATGGTGAGGCTTACGATGTGATGATGTTGACTGCCCATTGGTTAGGATGATACTTTCAGCTTCATCTGCGTTTTTTACTTATTTTGCCTCTTTAATTTTGGTACTCTTGTAGTACACTTGTCCTTTAATCATTGTGTTACATAATTTTTTTTGGTATGCTTGATGTAGTGTGTTTACATAGTTTTTTTCAGTGGGCGAAAACAATTGAACTTATTATTCCTGATTTCTAACTTCATTTGCAGGAGGAGATAAAGTTACTATAAATTTTTGTATTTGTGAATCCTTGCACAGAACCTGCCGAGTTAGAGGAAAATGCAAAGTAGGAGGAGAAGAACAAGGATGCCGATCATGTAATGCTGCTTTGCATATTGTTTTAGTTAGACTCAATTATTGCTTTGCATTAATTTATCTCCAATGATTTTATCATTTGTTTGCATTAATTCAGGATAAGGTCGGATCATGGTTTAGCAACCCATGAGCTGGCGTTGTTACTTCAACAAGTGCTGGTGGTGGAGTTGGCAAGTATCTTACAGCTCAGACAACTGGCTCTTCTGATGCATCTGGAGACGTCACTTCAGCATATGATTCAAGCAAGAAGAGAAAAGCTCACATAATGTAAGTAGTTATGGCATCCAATGCTCCTTTTCATGTGCATACGTTTCTTTGAAATGAATCAAATTAGCCATGCTACAATGTTTCTGTCATGCTATGAAGATCTACTTTCATTAGTCAGAACATCAGTGACATGTTTCTACACGCCATCATGACCTATTTTGAGATATAGTACATCAGTACTAGATTCAACATTTGGGATGTAATTTTCTTGCTTTGGTAGTTTTAGTTTGTATTTTTGTATAACCAATTCTTCAAAAACTTGAAAATATGATCTACTCAAGCTGAAAGCATGGACATATAGCCTACTTTTGCCACTATCTCTTTCCTGCTGATTATTGTCAATAAGTAATACAATATTTATACTATTAGATTTATCATTCTTTGTCCTATTGCCCATGTTCTAATCACATTGTTACTTCTCCATATTCATGTTCAAACTCAAAGGCTCTCCGGAACCACGGTACCCATTCACTGTTCCCTCACCTTTTAGTTGATTTCCCAGACCATGATGAGTTGATGACATAGGTTATTTTACTTATGTTAGTGAGGTCATAAAGTCAATTAAGCGACATACTTGATTTTTGACATGAAGTGAACTAAGTGAACTCTGAGCGCCCTAGTCTCAACAACGACCGGCCGTCGGGGAGCGTGGCCTCCTCTTCTCCCCTAACCCCAACTCCGAGTGCAGCGACGGATCCACCCAGATTCTCCTCTACCCTGACCCCAACTCTTAGCATGGCGGCGGATCTTCCCAAATCAAGAACTCTCAGCACGGCGGTGCATCCTCCCAGGTCCGAGAACTCTGAGGACGGCGGCGGATCCTCCCGGATCCGAGGCAGTGAGGTCACCACTCCGGCAGGCAGGTCATATCTCCGTCTCCTTCTCTTTGTTTCCCTCTCCGACTCTCTCTCTCTCTCTTGTCTCTCTATACTGACCTCAATCTCTGTTATTATCCACTACGGTAATTCTGCTGAGGCAAATGGGACAGTGACGAACCTTGCTTGGCGATATTTGGAGGACCAGATGCAGGTTCCATACGAAGGCGAGATTTCCATGGTTTGTTTTGTTTGTCAAAGAAAATTGCCTCTCTTAACTGGTCAGCTCTGTTGGAGTGTTAACTCAAGGTACAAGGAATCACTCATATATCTAATGAACCGCATCCCAAAGTAACGTAGTAGCTAACTTCACTTTTGTTTGCCTAATTTCTAGGACCTTGTTTATTCTTACTAACTGAGAGGAACAAAGAAAATTACTCAGCTAGCTTGCTTGCCGAGTTCTTTGGCTTTCTATTATCCCAGATTTTGTATATTTAGAAATGGAAGGATGCTAAGACAGACAATTATTATCCCAGATTTTGTATATTTTGTATATATATCCCAGATTTTGTATATTCAGTGAATGCCCAGTGTCCGTGAAGTACCTAGGCTAATTATTCTACCTTTTGTATATTCAGAGATGGAAATAGTAGGGATGTTTAAACCGGCTCTTCCTTACGTATTTCAGAGAATGCATAACCACTGGCATTGCATTAATTCATAAATATCCATCGGCGCTCAGGATAATAAAAACTGTATTAGTACTGTTTTCTGCGTGTGTTGAGTTTAATTTGCATATATGCCAGCCAGCCAAGAAGGCAGTCTGTGTGCATTACTTGGATCATGCCAGAGTTGAAACAATGGTATGGATGTATTGCTTGTGTCCTAATTTTCCTATCTACAGGACTTGGAGCTGTGAAAGGAGCAGCAGCAGCAAATTGTGCGTTGGCAAGCAATACATGAAACAAAATGCGTTAGGTTTAGAAAAAGGCATTACATACATGATCAACTCTTGGAGGATCATATGGATGTAAGCACAATCACTGCATCCAAGATTTGATCTGAATTTCCCTTGTAGCAAGACATGTACTTGTGTTTGTTAGCTCCTCAACGACATGCCTTGTTTCATATACTAGATGATACCCCGCGCGTTGCTGCGAAAATTAGAGCACAAAATATTAAGCATTTTGCATACATCATATTCTCATTGCAGTGGATAGTGCTTCCACGAAGGGGACAAAGAAGAACAAATGTAAATGTAGAAAAAGAATACCACTGAAACATCGGTTATATGAGGATTTATCTTTACCTCCTAAAACTGTAAAACACTTATCAGCATAGGATTTAAAGATTTACCAATAACTCATATGCTTAAAAGAAAAACGCATATGATCGGTTAATTCCCACGGATTTTATGTAACTCATAGGTAGAATACTTTTATCAAATGATCACAGGAAAAGATGGACGATGAAACATTAAGAAATTACAAAAAGGACAGACTGCATGACACTGGGGTCTATCATTCAGAAGTTATAGCAACATAAACTGGAGAAAAGGCCATCGAGTACAATAGCCTGATATTCTTCATGAGAATGCAACTATGATACACAACATGAAAAAAAGATGTGGTGTTATTTTAGACATGTGACCTTTGGACCAACTAAACCAGAATGAATGGAAGAGATCAGAAGCAAAACAAAACTAAGAGAGAACTGGCAGCGGAGTCGTTGTAGACGCGTGCGCCCGTGGCAGCCATGCCTGAGTCTTCCTGCGTCCCAATGAAGATGCAAGTATACCAAATAGAAGCTAGCATGCCAATTAAAACTTGATAGTTCAGAAAATACTACTCGTATACATACTTTCATGAGGTTGATTTACGCCAACATCTGCTGGCTGCAACAGTTCAGTGAGAAACTTAAACTCGGAAAGGGAAGATATATTAATAAAATTTAGTTGTACTTAACCTTTTTCTTTTCATTATATATACCAAAATGATTCATCTTCCACTTCCAGTCCCTAAAATCTGGGGAAAAGCTCATTAGTAATTTAAAGCAGATACAGTTGTACCCGAAGTAGATATATTTGTAGCATCAAACATTCAACCAATGCCATTGGCTAACTTCCAGAGTTTAACCACTTCAGCTTATACTATTTGCGTCATCTCCTTAGAGAACATGTCTAGGAATTTCATCAGACACCTAGTTTGCATAAAACTGCCAAAGTAGAATTAAGATAAGGAGGCAGCTGGTAGACTGGGACAGCAGTAGACATTACCAACGGGAAATAAAGAGAAAGTTGGAGAAAATTGAAGGAGTGGCCTGACTCCCTAAACACTCAATTGAGACCTTTTATTTGATTAACACCTGATAGAAAATAATATGGTGTAGTGTCACAGAATACATGCTTTGACTGTATCACCTATATTCAGTAAACAATGCCAGTTTCTCTCGATAATCCCTCTGCTTGCAAACAGACTGCAAAATATCGGCGAATAGAACACTGGTCACCCGCTCGAAGGCTGCTAGACATGCATAATCGAGTTCCATTATGGTGACTTGTAGCTGGAAAGATTGTTAGTAATCTGTTTCTGATATGGAAATGTTGCCATGAGATGAAGCCATGAAACAAAAATTACAGCTGAGAATTACCAAATTAAGTACATGATCTTGTACTCCTGCAGCAAGCAAGGTAGTTTTAGAGCTTTGTTTGCCTCTTGGGCTTACTCGTCAAAGGCCAAGGAAAATATATGTCCAAGTTAGAGGATAACCACCAAAATTCAACAACACCGGGAGATCATCAAACTTGATAACCGAAAATTGTATATGTAGAGATGTATATAAATGTTGTCACTTGCAAATAATATAATATTTCAGCCTTCAGCAAAAATTTTAACGCCAAACTGTTAGGTAAATGAAGATGTATACACTGGTGGAAAAAGGGCCTTTGGTCGCGGTTCGCAACTGCCATTAGTCGCGGTTGCGCAACCGCGACCAAATAAGCGCGACTAAAGCCCCCCCCCCTTTAGTCGCGGTTGCTTACGAACCGCGACTAAAGGCCCGTCCACGTGGGCGCCAGGCGACCGTCGGGGCGGAGGCCCTTTAGTCGCGGTTCTTCTTGGCCAACCGCGACTAAAGGCTGCCGCAGGTTTAGGGTTTTAGGCCCCCCCTAAACCTGCCCCCCCCTAAACCTGTTTTCTGTTTAATTTGTATTGTTTTATTTCTTTTGTGCTTTATTGTAATTTTGAAGGAGTTTCACATATGCTACGTACTACATACATGCATATGAATGTACAATTTCAAACAAATTTGAAATTAGAACCAAAAAGAATTCAAGAGGAATATACAATATATATTCAATATCATCGGATGACCATATACAAGTTTGAACAAGTTTCCATACATAATTTAATGCATGTATAGTTCTACGTCCTCGTAATGGTGTTCTCCTTTAGGATCGAGGACTTCCCTCCTGAACCATCCAGCTAGTTCCTCTTGAAGTGGTCGGAAGCGAGCTTCGGACTAAGCATCATCCGGAGGTTATTCCTCTGAGCATTGGTATCACTCGGAACGCGCTCAGAGGTGTATCTCCGGATCATCTCACAGACATAGTATCCACATAGATTGGTCCCCGGTGGCTGAATATCGCCACCATTCTTAGACTTTGACCGCATGAAATGTAGCACTTTTTTGAATTCACCGACCTTTGTATCTGAGAACCGTCTCCAAACCCTACGAGGCAAAGAAAATTAAATGAACAAGAGAGTTATTAGTTAATTACTTGAAGCTTAATTAGAAAATGAACGAAATAGGCCGATCGATATAGAGCGCAAATGAATGAAAACAATTACTTTTGAATCATTTTTCTCATGTCGGCCCAACGCGCCGGATCCATATTCAGAGAGTCGTGGATGAGACATTCTGATTTGTCAATTTTAATTACTAGCAGAATCCAGTGGAACCTGCGGACACGATACATGCATAGTACGTCATGCATAACTCATCGATTAGCCGGCCACATACCATGCATGGAGTAAACAAAAAAGAATGTGCTCAAGACATAAACACTGACCCAAAATGGTAAGGAAATAGAATATCACTTTTGAGTTCCTGCTTTGTAAGAAACTGCCACAGGTCTGCCTCCACATCGGTGGGGTGATGCTGTAACGTATATCCATTAACGTTGTGTGGGTCAATGAACCCAACATGATGGATGTTCCTTACTCTGCATTCCTTAATCTTCAATCTGCATGTATAATAGCGGACACAACAATATAGTTAGGACATATATATTGTGCAGGCAATATGAACGAGATGGGGTAGAAATAAATCACTTACAGAACGTAGCAACTGATGATAGATTTGTCGAGCTCGCGCAGATTGAAAAAGCTGGAACAATTCACTCAGATGAATTTGTACAGAGTACTGTTTGAAGTGATGCTCATATCCAACTTCCGCATAAATATATTCTTTGGCGTTTTTATTTTTTATGTAACCCTTGTACCATTTCAGCAGACCTTTTATTTGTGGAGGTAGATCCTCTTCCTGCGCAGGCTCGACGAGAGGCCCATTCTTCACATATGTAAGTACTACCTCCTTCACTGGCGCCTCATCAAGGCCTAACAGTTCACGAAGAGTAATACCTAAGTTGTCCGCTTGTTCTCTGGCACTCGTTACAGTCAATCCCTGTGCTGCCGCAGCTTCTATGATATCGGGGGCATCCGGACCAGCGGCTGTCACTATAAGCGGGGCAATTGATTGTTTACTTTGTTCCCCGAGCTGGGCAACTCGTTTCCTGCTTTTTTACTTTCTAATTCCGCTTTCTCGGCCTCCTCTTTCTTCTCCTTCAACATGCGTGCCTGATTACGAAGTTCACGTGCATAGTCGTCGAGCGGATTCTTCGCGGCTTGGGACGGTGTGCTCAAAAATGACTTAGCCCACTTCTTTTGCTCATCGGAAAATACTGGCTTGGGCTCGGGCTCTCTTTTCTTCTTGCATTCCGCCTTCCATTTCTCATAATCGCGAGTCGCGGCCGCGTCGACTTCCTCGGCAGTACGTTCCCAAGGCCTCGTGGGGAGAGGCTTCAGTGATGGCTCCGGTACCTTTGTGGTCTTAGGTACATAAGGGTCCAGGTTGATAGTCCAGGACTACTTCTGCTTCTTCGCCGGAGGTGGATTGGGGGGCGGCGTCTGCTTACCCGCCCGGGGCGGACTGGGGGCTGCGGCTGCTTACCCGCCGGAGGTGAATTGGGGGGCGGCGTCGGCTCACGTGAAGGAGGTGTAGGTGAAGCACCACCACCACCACCACCGCCGCCATCGCCACCACCACCGTAGGGGGGTGGACTTGTTGGCGCCTCGCCTGGAAACTTTATAAACTTCTTTTGCCATAGAATGAACTGGCGCTTGACATCTCCAAGTCTTCTCGCCCCTTCAGGTGTAGCAATGTCAATGTCCAGGTCCTCAAACCCTTGGACTATGTCCTCCACCGTGACACGAGCATAGCCATCTTGAATGGGGTTGTTGTGGTGGAGTGCTCCAGGTAAACATGGTAAAGCACTGCCGATGGCTACCTTCATGGACATGTTCCCGATAGGATAATACGAGATGACATTCTTTCATCTCCTTTATATCGTCCACGGGGTAGCGAGGAGGCTCCGGTGCAGTAATTTCCACCACCAGAGGCTCCGGTGCAGTAATTTCGATCATCGGTGCACCAGCCGGTGGGGCCTCCGTGGAAGCAACGCTGCTTCTCGCTGCTGGCTTCCGAGATCCAATGGATGATCTTCATGCTCGCGCCCGAGCTGCATCTCTTTCGGCTACTAGTACACTCACGGTTTTCTTCATCACATCCATTTCCGATGCCAACCGCGCCACAACATCTGCTTCCCGATCCATCTTTCTCTTACGGCTTCGTAACCGTACGGGTCATCGTTGCGGGGAACCCTATTTTCCATGGAATGTGCCCCATGCCTCGTACACGTCCTCCGTGTTCGGGATTCCCGAGGGCTTTTGTCGGCGCGTCGTTCTCTCTGTTGAACTTGATCTTCCCCTCTTGAGCATCCCTCATTGCCTCAATAAGCTTTTGGGTGGGTTTAATTATTTTGCCCCGGTAAACACACTCCCTTGTCTCCGGGTTCAGCGATCCCCCATGCCCGTACCACCAGCTTTTGGCCCTTGGGTCCCATCCCTCCGTAACTGGACGGATTCCTCGCGCCCTCAGCTCGTTCTCCATCTTCTCCCACCTAGGCTCCCAAAGGCGATACCCTCCTGGCCCCATAATATGATTGTACTCCTTCTTAGCCGCATTTTCCTTATTTTTTTCGATATTTCAAGGAACTGCTCCGATTTCTTTTGCTTCACAAATTCTGGCCAATCATGTTTCAGTTTCTCATATTGTCCTTTGAAATCCGGAGTCTTGTTCTCCTTGACAAAGTCATGGGCTAGATTTTGCTTGAATTTCCGGAATGCCGCGGACATCTTATGAAGAGCGAACTGTTTGACTAGCCTCCTCCTCTCCTTGTTTTCCTCAATCTTGTTACCCTCCTCATCGAATTTGCTGTATTCCGGAGGTAGAACGAAATGTTCCATAAGCTTCTTGAAGCAATCTTTTTTTGTTCTCTTATCGACAAAAGTGAAACCAACTCGTGCCTTCTTTGGCTCATTCCACTCCTGGACGGTGATCGAGACGTTGTCTCTAACAATGGCTCCGCATTGGTTGACAAACATGGTGGCTTTCTTGCGGGGCTCCAGCGGCCTGCCGGTTGCACTGTCGACAACCTCGATGGTGCATGTTTCTCCTTGTTTCATCGTCTTGGTTGCGCCACCCTTTGATGACGTACTCGATTGTTTCGACGATCCGGTCGAGGGCTAAAATAAGAAAGAGAGTCGCGCGCGTTAGTACACACATATTTATTCAAATCAATTAGTTTGTATCACCAGAGGCTCAATGTATATATATACCTCGGCACCGGAGGTGGTTGCTACTTCCAATTGAAGATCGTCGTTTATCGACGTTTCTTCGGCATCATCTTGCTGACGGCGCCCTTCATCTTCACCGTCAAGGTTCAGATAAGAAGAGATATCATCTTCTTCTTGTCCAGTCGGCACATATACAATATAGCCGTTTATGATGCCGAATATATGGTCTTCAGCGTTCGGATCATAGTTGTCCATAATCGGGTCAGCTCTATCGTCCGCCATATGTCAGTCCTGAAAACATGTAGTAAAAACAAATTAATTGTGTATATGCATTATCACATCTCTTCTACATATAAAGAGAGAGGGCGACGAGGGAGGCGAGAGGGGGACGCGTGTTATATGCGGACGATCGACCTCGAAGTGACCGCGTGACCGAGAGACCGGTGGCGGTGGCGAACCGGTGGCGAAAGGGCGGTGGCGGTGCCGACGACACATAACCCTCGCCGCCCCCTATCGATCCCAAAAAAAACACCGCGCGTATACGGAGGGGGCGACGAGCGCTGCCGGCCTCCTCCGTATACGCGCGGTGGTAGCTGGTCACCGCGGCAGCGCGTTCCCATGCCGAGGTGGGCGCCGTCGGTGGGGAAGGACGACGGTACGGGGAAGAAAAGTCGACGAGCACGGCGGGTCCGCGTGTCGAGCACGTACGGTGGTTTTTTTAGTCAAATTTGTAGTTCTTTTTAAGTCAAATTTTAGTTCTTTTTTGAGACAAAAATTTTAAGTCAATTTTAAGTTTTTTTTTAAGTCAAATTTTAGTTTTTTTTTACACAACCTTTTTTAAGTCAATTTTTAGTTTATTTTGAGACAAAAATTTTAAGTCAATTTTTAGTTTTTTTAAGTCAAATTGTAGTTCTTTTTTTACACAATCATTTTTAAGTCAAATTTTAGTTATTTTTTGTTTTAAAATTAACAAGAAAAAAAACAAAACAAAAAAACGGCCCGCGGCCCCCGGCCTTCTCTCCCTCAGACTCTCTCTCATTCTCGCTCTCTCTGTAGGTCTCGGCGACGCGGCGGCGGCGCCCCTCTACGGACGGACTCGAGGGCGCGGCGGCGGCGGCGCCCCTCTACGCGGCGGCGGCGGCCCTCTACGGACTCGAGGGCGCAGCGGCGCGATTGTTTTTTACACGCGGCGGAAGACGGGCGCGGCACGTACGGCGAGGGCGCGACGGGGGCGCGGCGACGAACGGCGGCGAGGACGACGACGCGGGTGCGGCGACGTACGGCGAGGACGGCGACGAGGGCGCGCGGCGATCTGCAGGCGACGGAGACGAGGGCGCGCGGCGAAAACGAGAGGAAGAAGAAGAACTGGCGCGGCCGAACGGCCGCGCCAGTATATATAGGACCCCCCCTTTAGTCGCGGTTGGGGTGGCAAACCGCGACTAAAGGGGTACCTTTAGTCACGGTTTGCCACCCCAACCGCGACTAAAGGGTATTTTCGCCGGGTTTTCGTTTCCCGCGGAAAAATACCCTTTAGTCGCGGTTGGCGAGGCCAACCGCGACTAAAGGTATTTTTCAAATTACTTTTCTTTTTCAAATTACTTTTTCTTTTTCAAATTACTTTTCTTTTTCAAATTACTTTTCTTTTTCAAAATGTTAAAAATAAAACTAATTCATTTCAAAATCTGAAAAATACAAATAATATATCAAAAAGTAAAGAAAAATAAAACTAGTTCATTTAAAAATCTTAAAAATACATATAATATATCAATAAATTCAGAAAAATAAAACTAATTCATTTCAAAATCCTAAAAATACAAATAATATATCAAAAAATTCAGAAAA
Organism: Lolium rigidum; assembly: GCF_022539505.1. NCBI lineage: Eukaryota > Viridiplantae > Streptophyta > Magnoliopsida > Poales > Poaceae > Lolium > Lolium rigidum. The sequence continues at coordinate 240,286,052 of NC_061514.1, forward strand.
ATAAACTAATTCAATTCAAAATGTTAAAAATACAAATATTATATCAATAAATTCAGAAAAATAAAACTAATTCATTTAAAAATCTTAAAAATTCAAATAATATATCAAAAAATTCAGAAAAATAAAACTAATTCTTTCCTCCTCCCTCTTCCCACCAGTTCTTCCCACCAGCTCTTCCCGCCTCTTTCTTTCCGCCGACCCCCTCTTCCCGCCTCGTCTTCCCGCCATTTCTTCCCTGTCTTCCCGCCTCTTTCTTCCCGCCTCTTTCTTCCCGCCACTTTCTTCCCGCCACTTTCTTCCCGCCTCCTGTCTTCCCGCTCCCATTTTTTCCGCCATTTCTCACTACATATATGTAGCCCGGCTTGGCCAGCATTATCACATCGATCTCTACAATCTCTCATCACTCTCTCATGGCTTCCACCGCACCCACTCTAACCTACCAGCAGGTGGAGGAGCTTTGCGCCTCGAACTACCCTTGCCCATCGGGCTACCGCGTCCCCGCCGGCTGGAGCCTAAGCGCCGGCGGCGTGCCGGTCCCTCCCGTCCCTCAGGGTACTGCGCGCCGGGCGGCCATCACGAACCACTACTACCTCGACCTCACGCCGGAGCAGCGGATGAATCCCCGCTGGCATCCCGATAACCAGCATACTTGGGACACCTTCTTCATCAACCGGCGTGAGAGGGCGCTCGCCAGGTATGAGGAGGACGGTCTGCCTCCTGGGAACTTCCACGAGGCTGGCCGCGGCTATGGTGGTACGGCCGGACTCTCGGAGCGTCATGGACTACATCACGGCC
>NC_061514.1:240286946-240320616 GCF_022539505.1 Lolium rigidum
TTCTTTCTGCCTCTTTCTTCCCGCCTCTTTCTTCCCGCCACTTTCTTCCGCCACTTTCTTCCCGCCACTTTCTTCCCGCCTCCCGCTGCCTTCCCGCTCCCATTTTTCCCGCCATTTGTCACTACATGTATGTAGCCCTAGCTTGGCCAGCATTATCACATCTCTACAATCTCTCATCACTCTCTCATGGCTTCCACCGCACCCACTCTAACCTACCAACAGTGGAGGAGCTTTGCGCCCTCGAACTACCCTTGCCAACCGGGCTACCGCGTTCCCGCCGGCCGGAGCCTAAGCGCCGCCGGCGGCGTGCCGGTCCCTCCCTGGCCCCTCAAAGGTACTCGCGTGCGTCATCACGAACCACTACTACCTCGACCTCGCCGAGCAGCGATAACCCCCGCTGGGCATCCCGATAACCAGCATACTTGGGACACCTTTCTTCATCACCCATGGAGAGGGCTGTGTATGAGGAGGACGGCTCCGTCTCCTGGGAACTTCCACGAAGTCGGCCGGCGGCTATGGTGGTACGTCGGACTTCGCAGAGCGCTGCACCACATCACGGCCGGCGATATGACGGCCCATGAAGTATCCGGATCCGAGCACGTACTTGAAGGAAGGCGGATCCTTGACGTACACGGCAAGACATTGTATCGTAGTTAGGCAACTTGTATTCCGGCTAGGACTCTCCATGTAAACCCTAGATCCGTGCGCCTTTATAAGCCGGATCCCGGGAGCCCTAGAGGCACAACCACAACTCATTGTAACAACGCGAAAGCGCCCAGATAATTCCAGACAAGCAGCAGTAGGCCCTGTCATCGTGCAGGTGTTCCGAAGGTGGGTAACTCGCGTACCACCGTCCCGTGTGCACTCCGCCCTATGGCCCCTACTTCTTCTCCCCCTCGTGAGGATCCATCCTCCGAGGTACCGTCGATTAGGCAACGACAGCCGGCGATATCCCCCGCCTGCGGTACCCTCAGTTCGAGCCACGAGCGCCGCCCGACGACAGCAGCGACGACGACGGCGGCAACTTAGAAGGCGACGATTACCAGTACAATGGCGGCGGCTATGAAGACTACGAGTATGCATATTATACGCCTAGGCAGGAGTATGACTAAATCACTCCAAATTTCATGTATCAACAGTGTGGTTTCTCGAATCATTCGAAAATGGACACCAAACACATCACGGGTAATATAATTCACATGATCCATTCAACAAAGTTTGGTACAATAAATTATTACACATCATTTCTTCCCTTGTGTCCCTGCTTGCTTACGATTGTGCCGTATCCATGGAGCATCCTCATCATTTAACTTAATGCTTGGGTCGGTGTTCACTTTGAAGGGCGGAATTTTAGCAAACATATTATAATCTTCTGACATGTCTGTCTTGTCCTCCACTCCCACGATGTTTCTTTTCCCTGAAAGAACAATGTGGCGCTTTGGATCATCGCATGATGTACTGATCGTTTTCTTATCTTTCCGTTTCCTCGGTTTGCTACACATGTCCTTCACATAGAAAACCTAAGCGACATCTTTCGCTAGGACGAATGGTTCGTCAAGGTAACCAAGATTGTTGAAATCCACCATTGTCATTCCGTATTGCTGGTCCACCTTTACCCCACCTCCTGTTAGCTTGAACCATTTGCACCGGAACAAAGGGACCTTAAAGGAGGGTCCATAGTCAAGTTCCCATATCTCCTCTATGTAACCATAATATGTGACCTTTTGCCCATTCTCGGTTGTCTGCATCAAAGCGGACACCACTGTTCTGGTTGGTGCTCTTTTTATCTTGGGCGATCGTGTAAAATGTATTCCCATTTATCTCGTACCCTTGGAAAGTCGTTATAGTTGAAGATGGTGTCTTGGCCAACATGTACAGCTGATCTACAACATGATCGTCATTCATTAAAAGTTTTCTCAACCAACTACCGAAAGTCTCCATGTGGGCCTTCCTAATCCAGGATTCAGGCTTCCCCGGGTTATCCGAGCGTAAAATATTCTTGTGTTTCTCAAAGTACGGAGCCACCAAGCTGGAATTGGTCAGAACTGTGTGGTGTGCTTCAGTCAGAGAATGGCCGTCCATACATATCGTTGATTTCCTTCCGATCGTGCCTTTTCCACTTAGTCTCCCCTCGTGCCGCGATCGAGGAACACCAATCGGCTTAAGGTCGGGAACAAAGTCAACACAAAACTCAATTACCTCCTCATTTCCATAGCCCTTGGCGATGCTTCCTTCCGGCCTAGCACGGTTACGAACATATTTCTTTAATATTCCCATGAACCTCTCGAAGGGGAACATATTGTGTAGAAATACAGGACCGAGAATGGAAATCTCATCGACTAGGTGAACCAGGAGGTGCGTCATAATATTGAAGAAGGATGGCGGGAACACCAACTCGAAGCCGACAAGACATTGGATCACATCGTTACGTAACCGTGGTAGAACTTCCGGATTGATTACCTTCCGAGAGATTGCATTGAGGAATGCACATAGCTTCACAATGGCTACTCGAACATTTTCCGGCGAGAGCCCCTCAAAGCAATCGGAAGCAATTGCGTCATAATCACGTGGCGGTCGTGAGACTTCAGGTTTTGGAACTTTTTCTCCGCCATGTTTATTATTCCCTTTATATTGGACGAGAATCCAGACGGGACCTTCATACTTGCTCGGGCATTCAAAAAAGATGACCTTCTCTTCTTTGGTCGGAGCGTAGGCTGGCACGACCTTGAAACCATTCCGGATGCCGGTTATCAGGGTCTTTCAAACGTTGCTGGTCCTGCCGTGCTTCCTTTGTATCATTTGTCTTCCCATACACGCCCAAGAAGCTTAGGAGGTTCACGCAAATATTCTTCGTAACGTGCATCACGTCGATTGCAGAGCGGACTTCTAGGACTTTCCAATATTCTAGCTCCCGGAATATAGATTTCTTCTTCCACATGGCTGCGTGCCCGTCGGCTCCCTTCGGAACTGATTGTCCGCTAGGACCCTTTCCAAAGATGACTTTCAAATCCTTGACCATATCAAATACCTCGGCACCGATACGTTCCGCGAGCTTCGCCGGTGATCTGCCTTGCCGTTGTAATGCTTGCCTTTCTTTCTTCTTGGATGAATTTTCGGAAGAAATCGACGATGCCCAAGGTACACGTTCTTCTTACAATTTGGCAAATGTACACTTTCGAGTCTCATGTAAGCAGTGCGTGCATGCATTGTATCCCTTATTTGACAGTCCCGAAAGGTTACTAAGAGCAGGCCAATCGTTGATGGTTACGAAAAGCAACGCTCGTAGGTCAAATTCCTCTTCTTTTTGCTCATCCCACACACAGACACCAGGTCTGCCCCACAGCTGTAAAAGTTCATCAACTAATGGCCTTAGGTACACATCGATGTCGTTGCCGGGTTGCTTCGGACCTTGGATGAGCACTGGCATCATAATGAACTTCCGCTTCATGCACAACCAAGGAGGAAGGTTGTAGATGCATAGAGTCACGGGCCAGGTGCTATGGCTGGAGCTCTGCTCGCCAAAAGGATTCATGCCATCCGTACTTAGACCAAATCTTATGTTCCTTGCGTCAGCTGCAAAATCTTTGAACTCTCTGTCGATCTTTCTCCATTGCGTTCCATCTGCGGGGTGTCTCAACTCCCCGTCCGACTTACGGTCCTCTTTGTGCCATCACAACAACTTGGCATGCTCTTTGTTCCTGAACAGACGTTTCAACCGTGGTATTATAGGAGCATACCACATCACCTTGGCGGGAACCCTCTTCCTGGGTTTCTGGCCCTCAACATCGTCACCGGGGTCATCGCCTCGATCTTATAACGCAATGCGGTGCATACCGGGCATTCATTCAAATTCTCGTATTCACCGCGGTAGAGGATGCGATCGTTGATGCATGCATGTATCTTCAGAACCTCTAAACCTAGAGGGCGAGACAACCTTCTTTGCTTCGTACGTACTGGCGGGCAACTCGTTATTCTTTGGAAACATATTCTTCAACATTTTCAGCAAGTTTTCAAATGCCGAGTCAGCTACACCTGCATGTGCCTTCCATTTCAGCAAATCCAGTGTGCAGCCCAGCTTTTTCAGACCATCATCGCATCCGGGGTGCAGCGCATTTCTGTGATCCTATAACATGCGATCCAAATTCTCCCTCTCCTTTTCAGCTTCACAGTGTCTCCGTGCATCAGCAATGGTCCGACCAAGATCATCAACGGGCTCATCACGTGCCTCTTCTTCACCTTCCCCTTCACCTTCAGCATCCTCCATGAAAGTATCACCGAAATGAGCAAGATAGCTTTCATCGATGAAATCATCCCCTTCTTCATCTTCTTCCATTATAACCCCTCTTTATCCATGCTTGGTCCAACAATTATAGCTTGGCATGAAACCGTGCCGAAGCAGGTGCATGTGAACATCTCTTGAGGAAGAGTAACCCTTCTGATTCTTACAGTTAACACATGGACAGAGAACAAAACCCCCCTGCTTGTTCGCATTAGCCACTACGAGGAAATCTTTCAAACCCGTAGTGAACTCGCCGGAGAGTCGGTTACCGTACATCCATTGCCGATTCATCTGCATTATTATAATATAAAATATATAATTAACCATCATGCATTTGTTAAACTAACTAGCTACAAACAATATAAATTAAACAATGAACTACACACATGCATATTTTATCAATGACACATGAAAGGTTCAAGTTGCTAACCGCGATCGAGGAGGAAAAAATAAATAAGGAAGCTCAAGTGTGGCTCCAACACTTCATATCATGTTTGTTTCATGCTCTTGGGGCATTTTTATCAAACACCTTGTGTGCATAAGAGGAACCAAAAGCAAACCTACACCCCTTGTGAAGCTTGTGAAGAGAAGTGGCACCAAATGGCTAAGTGCTGTGAGCTGAGGCCCTTTTATAGGGATGGGCCTTTAGTCGCGGTTGGCCTGGCCAACCGCGACTAAAGCCCCTCCCGTCCACCAGCTGGCCAGCGAGCGCGCTGGGCCCAGCTCTTTAGTCGCGGTTCGCCACCCGAACCGCGACTAAAGATCCCATTAGTCGCGGTTCCTATATTTTGGCGACTAATGGGGCTGGACGGAAGGCCATTTTTCTACCAGTGATAGGAGAATATAAGCAGAGAACTTACAGGCACTAAATTTTTGTGTGCCTTTCAATAAAGTATGATTTGATTCAAGATGGATCCAGAAATATAGAGAGACATCGTGAGCATGTTGGGTCATCACATACCTCAAGTAATCATCTAGAGAGGAAATGCAGACTGCGGTAATAAAATGAGATCAAAACGGTGATCTGTTAGTGCATGCTAAATTAATGCCTAAAGCATGATGGTGGCAATAAACTTTTAAATATACCCTAGATAGTTAAAATTAACACTGAACAAATGTAAATGTCAAATGAAGAGGAGGAGATTACATTTGGCGTACCAGTTGAAGAATGCAGTGTACACTGTCGAGGATGAACAGGTGTACAAATGAATCCGAAATCAATTCCAAGAAAACCGTAGGACCTGAGGTAGCAGTGGAAATCCGGGGTCGTGACAAATTCCGATGAACCTGTTAGATTGTTAAGTTCGAGTGAGGGATTTAGGGATTGTAGAAAAGGAAGGAGGAAGAACAATGGAGAGGGATAGGTACCGGCGTTCAAGCAGCTGCCCGTGTTGGGTGCAGCAGCGTAGTTTGGCTGGATCATTGTGGGGACGGAGAGCACCATCGTCTTCAAGGATGGATTTATTGTATTCAAGCAGTTTCGAGCAGATTAAATTTGCCGAGCAATTTATATTGTCTTCAAGGAAGGATTTATTGTGTTGAATGCGGGGATTGGTATGAGAGCATACCCGTTGCAAGTGGTGGCGATGGACGAAGACGAACCGGGGAGGAGTCCTGGTGGGGGAGAGATCGTGAGGAAGACGAACGGAGGCGGAGCCGTCGTGGGGGAGAGTACGCGAGGAAGAGGAACAAAGTCGCCCGGACGATTTCTTTTTTTCGCAACTGAAGGTACGTCGAATGGGGTCATGGACCGGTGCCATTGGTCGGCCCATCTGTTCCAGGCGTGTGGGTCTGGTGACGAAGGGGCTACCGGCCGGCTTCTGCCGTGTCGGTCTGGCGAGGAAAATCGCTGCGCACGGCTGAGAACAATGCGGGGAGGTGCAAATCGTTAACCATATGACGTGGCTCACTGTGAGACCAGCAAAATGAGATCATCTATTAAGAAAGAGAAGATGACAGAAAGTGTAACATCCCAAATTTTAAAACAAAGAAGAAAATGAATTTCACTTATTTCAAATTTTGGGAACCAACAAATTTTTTTATTCAACTAGGTGTTATGCATAGTACTCATGCATGTATGGGATGACCCTTGCAATGATTCTATGTTTATTGCTTTGAACATGCTTCTAAAACCCTAAACCCTACCACTGTGAAAATCAAATAGGATCAACTATGAAGAAAATAGAATAAAATAAAAAGACATATGTGGGCATATAGCCCTAGTATGCAAATCTTGACCAATGCCCTTTTACTTCACCAAAATGATTGTGGACCCTTGTTAAACCCCACTAAACCCTAAACCATGATCTTTTAGATCAAAGAGAACACAAATAAGAAAAAGAGAAAAATGCACATAGCTTCACATATGAGGCTATGGCTATTTTTGCAAATCTCTAACTTAAGCCATTCTACATGGTGCCAATGATTTGAAAACATTAATAAACCCTATCTAGTACTTAGCAAATCAAATCCAAGGAGAAACAAAGGGAAATAAAAAGAAAATAAAACTATACATAGAGGCATATGAGAGGAAATGGCCAAAAATGCAAATTTGAGCAAAAGGCCACCAAACTTGGTTTCATTGCTTGGATTATCTTCTTATATCCTTTTAACACTCAACCACATCAATGGGATCAAGAAAAACCAAATCAAAATGAAAAGATAAGGATTTTGCAAGTCACATGCACTTATGGTCACATGTGACATTTTTATCAGCATACCCACTTTGAGCCTCTGGTTTTGGAGATTTCTAAACTAAACCTTCTCAAGTCTTTGCACCTCATCCAAGACCACATTAAGGTGAACAAGTTTTGTGTTGACCACTAATGGTGCGTAGTTGACACGTCCATTGGGAACCCCAAGAGGAAGGTGTGATGCGCACAGCAGTAAGTTTCCCTCAGTAAGAAACCAAGGTTATCGAACCAGTAGGAGTCAAGGAACATGTGAAGGTTGTTGGTGGCGGAGTGTAGTGCGGCGCAACACCAGGGATTCTGGCGCCAATGTGGAACCTTCACAACACAATCAAAGTACTTTGCCCCAACGTAATAGTGAGGTTGTCAATCTCACCGGCTTGCTGTAAACAAAGGATTAGATGTATAGTGTGGATGATGATGTTTGTTTGCGAAGAACAGTAACGAACAGTTGCAGTAGATTGTATTTCAGATGTAAAGAATTGGACCGGGGTCCACAGTTCACTAGTGGTGTCTCTCCCATAAGATAAATAGCATGTTGGGTGAACAAATTACAGTTGGGCAATTGACAAATATAGAAGGCATAACAATGCACATACATATATCATGATGAGTACTATGAGATTTAATCGGGGCATTACGACAAAGTACATAGACCGCTATCCAGCATGCATCTATGCCTAAAAAGTCCACCTTCAGGTTATCATCCGAACCCCTTCCAGTATTAAGTTGCAAACAATAGACAATTGCATTAAGTATGGTGCGTAATGTAATCAACACAAATATCCTTAGACAAAGCATCGATGTTTTATCCCTAGTGGAACCAGCACATCCACAACCTTAGAGGTTGATGTCACTCCCCCAGATTCAATGGAGGCATGAACCCACTATCGAGCATAAATACTCCCTCTTGGAGTTACAAGTATCAACTTGGCCAGAGCCTCTACTCGCAACGGAGAGCATGCAAGAACATAAACAACATATAAGATAGATTGATAATCAACTTGACATAGTATTCAATATTCATCGGATCCCAACAAACACAACATGTAGGATTACAAATAGATGATCTTGATCATGATAGGCAGCTCACAAGATCTAACATGATAGCACAATGAGGAGAAGACAACCATCTAGCTACTGCTATGGACCCATAGTCCAGGGGTGAACTACTCACACATCGATCCGGAGGCGATCATGGCGATGAAGAGCCCTCCGGGAGATGATTCCCCTCTCCGGCGGGGTGCCGGAGGCGATCTCTTGAATCCCCCGAGATGGGATTGGCGGCGGCGGCGTCTCTGGAAGGTTTTCCGTATCGTGGCTCTCGGTACTGGGGTATTCGCGACGAAGGCTTTAAGTAGGCGGAAGGGCAGAGTCGGGGGCGTCACGAGGGGCCCACACAACAGGGCGGTGCGGCCCCACCCTTGGCCGCGCGGCCCTGGTGTGGCGTCGCCTCGTCGCCCCACTTCGTAATCCTTTCGGCCTTCTGGAAGATTCGTGGAAAAATAGGACCCTGGGCGTTGATTTCATCCAATTCCGAGAATATTTCCTTACTAGGATTTCTGAAACCAAAAACAGCAGAAAACAACAACTAGCTCTTCGGCATCTCGTCAATAGGTTAGTGCCGGAAAATGCATAATAATGACGTATAATGTGTATTAAACATGTGAGTATCATCATAAAAGTAGCATGGAACATAAGAAATTATAGATACGTTTCGGACGTATCAAGCATCCCCAAGCTTAGTTCCTACTCGCCCTCGAGTAGGTAAACGATAACAAAGATAATTTCTGAAGTGACATGCTATCATAATCTTGATCAATACTATTGTAAAGCACATGAGATGAATGCAGCGATTCAAAGCAATGGCAAAGATAATGAGTAAACAAATGAATCATATAGCAAAGACTTTTCATGAATAATACTTTCAAGACAAGCATCAATAAGACTTGCATAAGAGTTACTCATAAAGAAATAAATTCTTAGTAAAAAGCTTTGAAGCAACACAAAGGAAGATATAAGTTTCAACAGTTGCTTTCAACTTCAACATATTTATCTCATGGATAATTGTCAACACAAAGTAATATAACAGGTGCAATAGGTAAACATGTAAGAATCAATGCACACAGTTGATACAAGTGTTTGCTTCTAAGATAGAAGGAATAGGTGAACTGACTCAACAAATAAAGTAAAAGATAGGCCCTTCGCAGAGGGAAGCATGGATTACTATATTTGTGCTAGAGCTTTTCATTTTGAAAACATAGAAACAATTTTGTCAACGGTAGTAATAAATCATATGTGTTATGTATAAGATATCCTATAAGTTGTAAGCCTCATGCATAGATTACCAATAGTGCCCGCACCTTGTCCTAATTAGCTTGGATTAACATGGATTACCATTGCATAGCATATGTTTCAACCAAGTGTCACAAAGGGGTTCCTCTATGCCGCATGTACAAAGGTCTAAGGAGAAAGCTCGCATTGGATTTCTCGCTTTTGATTATTCTCAACTTAGACATCCATACCGGGATAACATAGACAACAGATAATGGACTCCTCTTTAATGCATAAGCATTCAACAACAGTTAATATTCTCATAAGAGATTGACGATTAATTGTCCAAACTGAAACTTCCACCATGAATCATAGCTTTAGTTAGCGGCCCAATGTTCTTCTCTAACAATATGCATACTCAAACCATTTGATCATGAAAATCGCCCTTACTTCAGACAAGACGAACATGCATAGCAACTCACATGATATTCAACAAAGGTGTAATAGTTGATGGCGTCCCCAGAAACATGGTTACCGCTCAACAAGCAACTTATTAAGAAATAAGACACATAAGTACATATTCTTCACCACAATAGTTTTAAGGCTATTTTCCCATGAGCTATATATTGCAAAGACAAAGGATAGAATTTTTAAAGGTAGCACTCAAGTAATTTACTTTGTAATGGCAGAGAAATACCATGTAGTAGGTAGGTATGGTGGACACAAATGGCATAGTTTTTGGCTCAAGGATTTGGATGCACGAGAAGAATTCCTCTCAATACAAGGCTAGGCTAGCAAGGTTGTTTGAAGCAAACTCAAGTACAAAACGGTGCAGCAAGACTCACATATGAACATATTGTAAGCATTATAAGACTTTACATCGTCTCCTTGTTGTTCAAACACCTTAACCAGAAAATATTTTGACTCTAGAGAAACTAATCATGAAAACCAAATTTTAACAAGCTCTATGTAGTTCTTCATTAATGGGTACACAGTACATGATGCAAGAGCTTAAACATGATCTATATGAGCACAACAATTGCCAAGTATCAAATTATTCAAGACATTATACCATTTACCGCATGCAGCATTTTCTGTTTCCAATCATATAACAATGAACGAAGTAGTTCAACTTTCGCAATGAACATTAAGAATAAAGCTAAGAACATATGTGTTCATGCGAAACAGCGGAGCGTGTCTCTCTCCCAAACAAAGAATGCTAGGATCCGATTTTATTCAAACAAAAACAAAAACAAAAACAAAAACAGACGACGCTCCAAGTAAAGCACATAAGATGTGACGAAATAAAAATATAGTTTCACTAGAGGTGACCTGATAAGTTGTCGATGAAGAAGGGATGCCTTGGGCATCCCCAAGCTTAGATGCTTGAGTCTTCTTAAAATATGCAGGGATGAACCACGGGGGCATCCCCAAGCTTAGACTTTTCACTCTTTTTGATCATATTGTATCATCCTCCTCTCTTGACCCTTGAAAACTTCCTCCACACCAAACTCAAAACAAACTCATTAGAGGGTTAGTGCATAATTGAAAATTCATATGTTCAGAGGTGACATAATCATTCTTAACACTTATTGACATTCCACAAAGCTACTTAAAGTTAATGGAACAAAGAAATCCATCAAACATAGCAAAATAGGCAATGCGAAATAAAAGGCAGAATCTGTCAAAATAGAACAGTCCGTAAAGACGAATTTTTTAGGGGCACCAGACTTGCTCAGATGAAAATGCCCAAATTGAATGAAAGTTGCGCACATATCTGAGGATCACGCACGTAAATTGGCAGATTTTTATAAATTTTCTACAGCAGGGGCGGCTCAATTTCGTGACAGCAAGAAATCTGTTCCTGCGCAGTAATTCAAATCTAGTATTGACTTTACTATCAAAGACTTTACTTGGCACAACAATTCAATAAAATAAAGATAAGGAGAGGTTTCTACAGTAGTAATAACTTCCAAGAATAAAATATAAAATAAAAGTGCAGAAGTAAAATAATGGGTTGTCTCCCATAAGCGTTTTTCTTTAACGCCTTTCAGCTAGGCGCAGAAAGTGTGAATCAAGTAACATCAAGAGATGAAGCATCAACATCATAATTTGTTCTAATGATAGAATCATAAGGTAATCTCATTCTATTTCTAGGGAAGTGTTCCATACCTTTCTTGAGAGAAAATTGATATTTAATATTATCTTCCTTCATATCAATGGTAGCACCAACAGTTCGTAGAAAAGGTCTTCCCAATATAATGGGACAAGATGCATTGCATTCAATATCCAAGACAACAAAATCAACGGGGACAAGGTTATTGTTAACCATAATACGAACATTATCAATCCTCCCCAAAGGTTTCTTTATAGCATTACTAGTTGAATGCCCGTGCGTTGCAACGGCCTCTTCATTGTTTCCTAGTTGCTGAAGTAATCATAGTACATTTGAAAAATTCATATCTTTGAAATAAATAGTATGCTTTGTTATGAAACATATGATACATGGAATTTTTTTGCATGGAACTAAGAGAACACAACTTTGAAATAAAGTTTCTAGAATAACTACACGTAAACTTTCATCTAACCCGTGGTGGGCAACATGCATCTATAGCCATGCGCTGTTATCAAAATGGTACTTTATCAAATAGTAGGTCTTTCAGAGAATATGTAAATTATAGCAGAAATAAGTAGTATTCCATTGCGATTGAGAGGCACATACATAACTTATTCGATCACAACTGCCATGTACATAAAAAACATAAAAAACCACCACCTGTAATGTGGCAAATATGGGTTTGCGTAATTGCATATCCCCAATCAAGATAGAAAAAAATCCAAACCGACTAAACATTCACTCCTCACACTTCTCTCAGATCACTGCCCAAGCAACAATAAGAACTCCTCGATGTATCCACCCGACCCGGGATCTACCAAATCACACATATCCGAGTGTAAGCAATTAGAGAACTCTTTAGGTCGGACGGATTTGATATTAATATCATGCCCATACTTGTTGGTTGCGATTGCTGCATTAACTTATGCCTCAAAAATAAAATCCATGGAACCACATCTTCTCCCTTCGGCTCTTGAACCTCCCTCACTGCCAAAATTGGTTTGTATGTTCAGGGCAGAATAAGAGGGCTACCACTCAACAGGATAACATGATGTTCATCCCTAAATTCATGTTCTATTTGTTGGGTCCAGTATAACTTACTACGGAGTAAAACATATCTTATCTACAAGAGAATGAACATAACAACCTGAAGTAAACACATATGTAAAGAAAGATATAGTTATAAGGAGACATCTTTAAAGCAGTAAATGATATTTGTCGCATGTCGGAGCTCTTCTCTAAAGTGTTCTTTCAATCAGAAATCTCACTTACCACTTTGTCCCTACAAGTTAAAATACCATATATGTACAGATTAAGCTATACTTTTCATAGCAACGACTAAAAAGAAACCCAATAAGCTTGTTACATCAAACAATTCTTAAACAGTTCATTGTACAATGAGAGTTACAGACTATCTAGTTCATACTTGTGTAGTATACCGGTGTGTTTCCCGAGGAACTGAAATAATGTCTTCATAAGAACTAAAACACTTCCTGCCGTTTTATTTCTTACTCCTCTATCCGTTCAACACTACCACTGCAATATATCAACAGTTGATGTTAAATAGTTCTTGAATTCACCATTTTGTTGTGTTTCCTTTTCCTAGCTTCAATATCAACATTTGTAAATACATTGTTGCCTTACTGGATGTCTCTTTACCTTGCCTGTTAGCCATAAATCTGCTTATTTATTTCAATACAAGTCATAAGCATAAAACACTAAAATAGAAGCAGGTTGTCTATATATATGAGTAGAGAGATCAATTATGGCATCCTAAATAACTCTTTGATCTTTCTAGAAAAAAGTTTATGTAACTTGATCACACAACCTAGAAAAAGACCCATATGTCAAACATATATGCATTTTGAAGGTCGGCGTGATGGGAAGACTACATAAACAACCCTTCGATATTCCCACAACCCTAAAGTTTTTCACATGAGAAATAATAATGTGATGAACTAAACAATGTAGCTGGGTATGAGATTTTACCAAGGGTTGTTTCCACGACATACCATTTGGCGATGATGGAGCACGCTCACTGTTGCTGCCGCGATGAGATCAAAGGGAGAGGAGCCCCAGAGCCATTGAACTCATTGGCGTCATTGTAGATAATCATTGCTAAGCCGCCCGCACAACCTCAAGGGTGATGGAGCTAGAGCCAGAGTAGGCGAAGTATGTGGGGTTTCCCTCTACGGCTGCCTTAAAGTCTCTCGGACCGGGGCCGACGACCACCAAACGGCGGTGCGTCAACCTCGAGCGGTGCTAGGGTTAGTTGCAAAGGTGCTTATAACAATGAATAGAAACACATGTAAATAGTGTCAAGAAAAGCCAGAAACAACATACTTGGACGACCAAAAATAGTTGCTACAAATTAAGTTGAGAAAGAAAATATGTTTACACACTATACAATAATGATGGATTAAAATAAAGTGTGTAAAAATCCACGGCATACATAACCAGATATAACTTGTAACATCTTTAGCATATAAAAAGAGGCATAATTTACCTGATGCAGTTCAAGATAACTACATTTTGGTCAGAAGTGCCAATGAACATTAGAGGATAACTAAGACAGAGGGCATAGCAGCTGTCAAGAAGTTGCTAAACATGTGCTGGTAGAGCTTGTTGAAGGTCGAGGTACCTTAATTAACATAAGGTTAGAGGTTTTTTATTTGTAGATATCATGTTAGTAGTAGGTTTTGTAGGTCCATTGTGTTTGTATGTATGTAAGCATTAGGTAAGCAAAGTTCACTGTGCTTAGGTATAATGCGAGTGAATGAATTTTTAGTAAATTTGTTGTTATGATGCAATCTATGACATGCAATGCAACACTGGACAATACCACATTGAGTCACAACTAATTCTATAAGAATCAATGTAACTTCAGGTTTGTGCATATTGGATCACCTCAAAGTCTTATCCCAGCTCCCACTGACAAGATTCATCTCGAACCGGAGAATCGGCACAAACTTGTGACACGTGGATATCCTCGAAATTATTTGAAAGGGAGCAGAAAAGCAGAAAATAATCATGAGCTTCAGCTAAGAGTTCAGGTAGGCATGCAAATGCTAGTGAGAAGGAGTCAAAACTAATAAATCTTTCAGATATGCACCTTTTTTCCAAAGCAACATAGTAAGAGTCGCAGCTACTTGGTTCACTCTTCACATGGATTATTAGCTAATGCGCTTCTATGGAAACACCCCACTTGATGTAACACTACTTTTTGGCCCGCAACCTTCTTTTCGGTTATGTAACATTATTGTTCGACGAATAGAAACAAAATGTCATTCATTTAGTTATGAATCATCAGCAGTAAATTATACCTTATATATTTTTCCCCCGAGACAAGCATATGTTGTTCTAATATTGTGAATTTAGATGCATATGGATTGTTGCTGCTGGCACTTCGTGCTCTGAAATGATTATATTTCATCAAGAATCTTAGGTAACTCACCAGATTGAAGCAACTGAAATTTGGGGAATAGTGGCATCTGCACAATTATCAATGCTATTATAGGATCTGTCAACTCAAATAGTTGGAAATAGTGGGAGATATCCCTTTACGAGAAACTGAATTTTTACCGTGTCGAAAGTGCTGAAGAACTGCATAGTGAGCAGAACCTAGGGCCACACATCGAATCTGAAGCAAAAATTGTGGCCAATGATAAAGTCCCATGGCTTTCACACCCAATAACGAGAACATAGTAAAATTAGCAACCATTGGAGGTCTCGGTCGATGTTTTCTTTTGCCATGCTGTGAACACAAGCATCATATTTTCTATAATACTCACAAACTAAATTTGACAGGCTATTTTGAAAAGAACAATAGTACCACGCACATTGTAGAGTCAACCTCATGCAAAAGATTTCAGAAGCGGACGGCTGAGGAAAATTCTAAGTGATTTTTTATTCATGTTTTCCATTTCACCCAATCATTTAAATGATCTGTTTAGTCCGTGATGATCAGATAACATTTATCAATAAGCAGATGTTGCATCTATACAACGAGATACAATTTTTCACATTACTGAATTTTAGATGGTAAAAAAATATCTAGAACATATTAACACCATTTAGAACATATTTTAAAACGAACCATCTAGAGAAGAAAGAGATTCGGTGCCACATTGCATTTCCATCATCAGCCGAGCCGGTCGGTCGCTGCAATAGAGTAACAGAGAGATAATCTTACGGGCGGGAGGAGGTTGGACTGGCATAGGCGGCCACGGCGGAAAGGAAATGGAGGTGACAATCTACACCAGCGGTTCCCGGCACCTCGCCCTCTCCAAGACCAGCAGAGGCCGACGGAAATGCGGCACCCGCGGTCGTGATCCTGGGCCCAGCTGTTCCTCGCGCCTGTAGTCCGCGGCGGTAACGGGCCGGCGTCGCTCGGCTCGACTGCTCGAGGCGGTGATGGCCACGGCGAACCGGCGAGATGGGTTCCCGCACGCATCCAGTTGCTCGCCGCCGCTTCTTGATGCGTGGCCCCCCGCGGAGCAGCCGCGTAAGGCGACAGCGATAGTGTCCGGAGGCCTCCGGTGCTACTGCCCGGCGGCGCTCGACTCGGCGGCTCGGGCATGACGAATTCATGGCGGAACCGCGGAGGAGCAGGAGGCATCCGTGGATTGGGATTTTTGGAGAGCGTTCTGTTTGAGGAGAAGTCGTGCGCCCGGATTTATTGTGCGGGGCCGCTGGTTTTTTACCGTGCGGTTCAATAGGAACGAGACGTTTTATTCCGTGCGGTGTTGGACGGAAGGTGAGGACGTACCAACCATCTCACCACCTCTAGCCATTTAATATAGTAGAGATCAGCAAGATTAACATCCAGATAACAATTTTTCAATGGTGGCAAGTCAAGCATATCATAGATTTTTTTAGACATAACAAAAATACTTGCACCAAGATCACATAAAGCATTACAATCAAAATCATTGACCCTCATCTTAATGATGGGCTCCCAACCATCTTCTAACTTCCTAGGAATAGAGGTTTCAAGTTTTAGTTTCTCCTCTCTAGCTTTTATCAGAGCATTTGTAATATGTTTTGTAAAGGCCAAATTTATAGCACTAGCATTGGGACTTTTAGCAAGTTTTTGTAAGAACTTTATAACTTCAGAGATATGACAATAATCAAAATCTAAATCATTATGATCTACAGCAATGGGATCATTGTCCCCGATATTTTGAAAAATTTCAGCAGTTTTATCACAAACAGTTTCAGCAGTTTTAGCAATTTCAGGCAATTTTGCACGCTTTGCACTAGGAGTAGAAACATTGCCAACACCAATTATTTTACCATTGATAGTAGGAGGTGTAGCAACATGTGAAGCATTATCATTACTAGTGGTGGTAATAGTCCAAACTTTAGCTACATTATTCTCTTTAGCTAGTTTTTCGTTTTCTTCTCTTTCCCACCTAGCATGCAATTCAGCCATCAATCTAATATTCTCATTAATTCGAACTTGGATGGCATTTGCTGTAGTAACAATTTTATTATAATTATCCTTATTAGGCATAACTTTCAATTTTAAAAGATCAACATCGGAGGCAAGTCTATCAACCTTAGAAGCAAGAATATCAATTTTATCAAGCTTTTCCTCAACAGATTTGTTAAAAGCAAATTGTGTACTAATAAATTCTTTAAGCATGACTTCAAGACCAGGGGGTACATTCCTATTATTGTTGTAAGAATTCCAATAAGAATTACCATAACTATTACCATTAGCAGAAGGATATGGCCTATAGTTGTTACCAGAATTATTCCTATAAGCATTGTTGTTGAAATTATTATTTTTAATGAAGTTCACATCAACATGTTCTTCTTGGGCAACCAATGAAGCTAAAGGAACATTATTAGGATCAACATTAGATCTACCATTCACAAGCATAGACATAATAGCATCAATCTTATCACTCAAGGAGGAGGTTTCTTCAACAGAATTTACCTTCTTACCTTGTGGAGCTCTTTTCGTGTGCCATTCAGGGTAATTTATCATCATATCATCAAGAAGTTTTGTTGCCGCCCCCAAAGTAATGGACATAAAGACCTCCAGCAGCTGAATCCAATAGGTTCCGCGAATAAAAATTCAATCCTGCATAAAAGGTTTGGATGATCATCCAAGTAGTTAGTCCATGGGTAGGGCAATTCTTTACCAAAGATTTCATTCTCTCCCATGCTCGAGCAACATGTTCATTATATAATTGCTTAAAATTCATTATGCTACTTCTCAGATATATAATTTTAGCGGGAGGATAATATCTACCAATAAAAGCATCCTTACATTTAGTCCATGAATCAATACTATTTCTAGGCAGAGATAGCAACCAATCTTTAGCTCTTCCTCTTAAGGAGAAAGGAAACAATTTTAATTTTATAATGTCACCATCTACATCCTTATAATTTTGCAATTCACAAAGTTCAACAAAATTATTGAGATGGGCAGCAGCATCATCAGAACTAACACCAGAAAATTGCTCTCTCATAACAAGATTTAGTAAAGCAGGTTTAATTTCAAAGAATTCTGCTGTAGTAGCAGGTGGAGCAATAGGTGTGCATAAGAAATCAGTATTATTTGTGGTAGTGAAGTCACACAACTTAGTATTCTCAACAGTACCCATTTTAGCAGTAGTAAATAAAGCAAACTAAATAAAGTAAATGCAAGTAACTATTTTTTTGTGTTTTCAATATAGAGAACAAGACAGTAAATAAAGTAAAGCTACCAACTAATTTTTTTGTGTTTTTGATATAAGAGCAAACAAAGCAGTAAATAAAATAAAGTAAAGCAAGACAAAAACAAAGTAAAGATATTGGATGTGGGAGACTCCTCTTGCAGCGTGTCTTGATCTCCCCGGCAACGGCGCCAGAAATTTACTTGATGGCGCGTAGTTGACACGTCCGTTGGGAACCCCAAGAGGAAGGTGTGATGCGCACAGCAGTAAGTTTCCCTCAGTAAGAAACCAAGGTTATCGAACCAGTAGGAGTCAAGGAACACGTGAAGGTTGTTGGTGGCGGAGTGTAGTGCGGCGCAACACCGGGGATTCCGGCGCCAACGTGGAACCTGCACAACACAATCAAAGTACTTTGCCCCAACGTAACAGTGAGGTTGTCAATCTCACCGGCTTGCTGTAAACAAAGGATTAGATGTATAGTGTGGATGATGATGTTTGTTTGCGAAGAACAGTAACAAACAATTGCAGTAGATTGTATTTCAGATGTAAAGAATTGGACCGGGGTCCACAGTTCACTAGTGGTGTCTCTCCCATAAGATAAATAGCATGTTGGGTGAACAAATTACAGTTGGGCAATTGACAAATAAAGAAGGCATAACAATGCACATACATATATCATGATGAGTACTATGAGATTTAATCGGGGCATTACGACAAAGTACATAGACCGCTATCCGAGCATGCATCTATGCCTAAAAAGTCCACCTTCGAGGTTATCATCCGAACCCCTTCCAGTATTAAGTTGCAAACAACGAGACAATTGCATTAAGTATGGTGCGTAATGTAATCAACACAAATATCCTTAGACAAAGCATCGATGTTTTATCCCTAGTGGCAACAACACATCCACAACCTTAGAGGTTGCTTGTCACTCCCAGCATTCAATGGAGGCATGAACCCACTATCGAGCATAAATACTCCCTCTTGGAGTTACAAGTATCAACTTGGCCGAGCCTCTACTAGCAACGGAGAGCATGCAAGAACATAAACAACATATATGATAGATTGATAATCAACTTGACATAGTATTCAATATTCATCGGATCCCAACAAACACAACATGTAGGATTACAAATAGATGATCTTGATCATGATAGGCAGCTCACAAGATCTAACATGATAGCACAATGAGGAGAAGACAACCATCTAACTACTGCTATGGACCCATAGTCCAGGGGTGAACTACTCACACATCGATCCGGAGGCGATCATGGCGATGAAGAGCCCTCCGGGAGATGATTCCCCTCTCCGGCAGGGTGCCAGAGGCGATCTCCTGAATATCAAGCTCATGGGGAGAGGTGCCTATACTAGGGTATGTAAATGAAAGGTTATGATTGGTAGTTCGCGCACTGAGTGCGATAAATCAGGGCCAGTTACCCCTGACGGACTATTGCAATTGTTGTGGCACAAGTGTACAACCTCTGCGAGTTTAAACTATTCGAATAGCCGCGTCCGCGGTCATGGACAGTTGGAAAGGCCATACTGTTCCGTCATCAGAACTTTTCCAAAATATGAATGGTGACTTGTGACTTGAATTGAAAGGTGACTTTGACTTTGAATCACAACAGAGTTGTGGAAATGACACTAATGTTCCCACTTGAGTTAAGTTAGGCAAATGAGGAGTCTTTGTTTACTAAATGCTTATGAAATAAAACTGGCTTTATGCAAATAAACCTAGAGCTTAGAACCCCATTGATATAATTGTTAGTGCTTACACTAGTATTAGTTTGCGAGTACTTTAAAGTACTCATGGCTGTGTCCCTGGCTATTCAAATGGCCAGACTATGAAGAAGAGCCCCAGTACCAGGATGAAGGACAGCAGGACGTCTACGACAACTAGGACCACTCATGACGTCAACAGTTGCATGTGGAACAGATGGACCACAACCGCTACTTCGCTTCCGCTATGTGTTTTTGTAACGGCCCCGGAAAATACCCCTAATAGAATTGCTTGTTCTTTTTCTTTTGTGCATCATCATGTCATCATGCATCCTATCATCAAGTTTCTAACCAAAATAAAAATTATTTGAAACCCTAGTTATTTTGTTTTCCCTCTCTTATGGTTTAACTAGTAAAAATACCCGTGCGTTGCACTGGGACAACAAAACACACAAATACTCTAACCCATCATCCTTGATTAACACTTCTCTTTTGTGGCACAATCGATGAAGGTTGCCACTGTTTCTTGTATTCATGACAAACATGATAAATTCTAATATGACAGTGCAAGCTCCTCACAACCAACTTTTAATACAACAAATTTTTAATTATGACGCCATCGCCATGTCAATTTAAGCTGTTGTGTGGTTCATCCCCATATTTTAATAATGTGGACGTTTCATGATGGTGGGTAACACCTGTGTCTGATCTACATCTGGTGTCTGAATTAAACACTCTTCAAATCTTTTTAATTGATAGGAAACATACCCATGCGTTGCAATGGGATATAGAAAAAATTACATCACGGGAGGCACACAAAGTAAATTCTCGTTTGAACAGACTGCAGATGTGTCGGAGATTTTCAGTTAAGCAAATATTTAAACTCAGCAGTTCATGGGAACAAAATCCTCAACCATGATGGCAATCACAAAAATAATTCTATTTTCTATATCATTTAAATTGTCTGCGTGAAATTAGTAGACAAACATAATCCCATAATATTGTTAATTATTTTATTTTATTGATATTCCATGGAATTAATTAAGTATCTTCCATATGCATAATTAACAATTAGCTACTAAAAAAAGTTGAAAATCATTATATATGTCCATCTGCAAAACATTAGCATAGTTGTCCCCACAAGGTAAAACGACACTTTTACTTAGTCAATTATTCAATCAGTTGATATGGTTACGCACTGCCGTTTCATCTTTTGGTCGCTAGCCTCCAGTTTTAGGTAAAGCTTTACTGTAATGGGTGTTCATGAGCAAGCAATATTGATAGTTATACTATTTGCTCATGCAAAACTGATTAAATATTAAGCTTGTTATCTGAAATAAAAAATCTATGGGCACAACTGAAGAAAGTTGAAGGTCTAAGGTTCTTAGCCCATCAATCGTGAGGAATTATGAAGAATTAACAAAATTGAAATAATAATCGAACAAAGGAAAATTGCATTTTTAGTCCATTGGTATTTTCATACACGATAGATGGAAATTAAACATAGATAGCAATCGCAAGTGTGAAATTAAATATCTGTAGGTCAAGCGCACAAAAGGAAGAACAAAAGGTTGTCTTATCGACTCAAACCTCCAGATGGAAACACACAGGTACGGCCAGCTTCAGAGATCCAATAAATTGGACATATAAGATAAACCCTCTCTCCTCTCTCCTCTTTCATTTTACAAACCCTAAAAAAAATCAAAACAAATGCAAATATTATTTTAATTACTTTGTTCCCTACCTCTCCATCTCTTTTCAAAATTCAAATTTTTGTTGTGCAGGTTTCAAATCAAATTTCAAAACAGTTTTAAAAGGGAGAAAGAGAAAAACAGCAAAACCCTTCCCCTTTTCTCCCTGGGCCTTTCTTTCTCTGGCCCATCTTCCCAACGAAGCCACCACCTCTTCTTTTCTTCCACGTATGGTACGGCAGCGCATCCAAGCAGTAGCACGTCGTTGTCTTGGCGACGGGACGGCTGTCGGCATCTCGTTCCCCTCCTATAAAACCAACCTCGACGGCAGCCTGGAAAAACCTAGCTCCATTCAGTCCTTCCACTCCGCCGCCACTCCTCTCTTTCCCTCGTTGTTCGCTCTCTTCTTCGTACATCCCGAGAGAAAAACAGCCATGGCTCGTTTCCGCCCTCGACCACGTCCGCAAGTCGCAGCCGGTCTCCGTATCATCCGTGCGCCATTCGCGTCTCCACCTCGCTCACGACGCCGCAGAACGCCTCCGTCGCGGAAGTCTTCGACGCCGCCTGGTGAGCTCCGCGCCCTCTTGTGCCACTCCTGGTCGCTCTGCGTTTTTCTTCCGTGCTACCGGCGTTGATCGCCGCGCTCCTCCGCAGGATCTCGCCGCCGACGAGCTCACCTGAGCGGTGAAATCGGACCACCGTGCCCTCTCCTCCATCCTCGTCGTCTTCACGGAGCCGGAGACACCGCAGCTGCTCGCCCTCGTCCACATCTGCAACGTCGTCTACCCCGGCCACTTTTCTTCTCCAACGCCGGCAGCTCCACCTGCCCCTCCTTCTCGTCACCGACCACCCCAGGGTGAGCACACCCTCTTTCCTTCCTCCTCTCTGCATGGTCGCTGGATCGATGACGGGAGAAAGAGATCGATTTGAAAACGAAAACGAAAACGTGCAGTTTTGATCTATTTCACGGTGGACACTTTCGACGCAGATCCTCACCGGCACAGTCCATCGCAGCACGCGATTCTTGATTCCTTAGATGCACAACTTCACCCTCTTTCTACTGGTCTTTGAATCATCTCAAACGGTGAAGTATCGACGACGCTATCGTCTTCCAAAGATGACTCCAGATAACAGTTTCAGTTCATCCGTTTCTCACCGTGTCGCGTTCCGTTTTTCCGGCGACACTCACCGGCGTTCCCGACCACTTCTGCACAAGCCAATGGGTCTATTCGATACTCCCCACAATAAGATCCATCTTTGCTTTCGGTTCGCGCAAAAATGTGCTCCTTTCTCGTCGTGGCCGAAACTTTAAAAACTGTGCACTTTCGCTATCTACATGGATGCGCTGTCACGATCTTCAGTTCGTAGTGTTATATTCAGTTAACTTCCTCGCTACACTATACCTTGTCAGCATCCCTTTCACTATCAAATACGAACACACAGCCTACTGGTTCCACCCCTTGTCTCACCTGCGCAGCCACAAGTTCGAATCTCCTGGCGCGCATGTGGAACCCTCTTTTTGTTCCTGCCACGCGCCTACATGGCGCCTTTTCTTTTTTGAGGTAATAGCATGGGTAGTACAACAACTTGCAGTGCATGTGCAAAATCATACAGTAAGTTGTAAACTGTGGTGGAGTGGTACATAAACTTGTACCCGTAGTGCAAAATTAGTCCAAAAAAAACCGTGTGTAGACAAGTGGGCGTCGTTCTTTTGCAAAAAGAACCCTACACAATTTTATCTGCCACAAGAGCTCAATTATATGCAAGTCCCACATGTCAGTGGTGAAAAAAACAATAACTAAAATAGTAAACCGTAATTCGAACACACAACAAAGCACTAAGAGCGCCACACAACAACCACTTAAGCTCCCACAAACAAGTGTTATTTCTTAGTGTAAGAGCAAGATCCATATCCCGTGTTTTGTGTGTTTGATAACAACACTCGAACAATTCTAACCGTGCACAAAGTTTGTCATTGATAGGTTTGCAAGATGCACGGTACCCTCGCTGAGCATATTATGATCAGAAGACCGAAGCGTAGCTCTTAGGGTGTCTGGTTTTGCGTATGTGTCGTGAGGTGACATGGTAGGAGAGGAAGAGAGAAAAGCTGTTTTAGCCATAGCGGTACTACCGGTACCAGGAGCGGTAGTACCGCTACCTCTACTGGTACCGTCCGTGATACCGCTCTGAGCATTGCACAAGGTTTTGCCCCACGGAACACGTTGCGGTACCTTCACGGTACACTGGAGCGGTAGTACCGCTTGAGGGCGGTAGTACCGCCCACGTGCACGCGCTAAGTACCGTAACGCGTTACGGTAGTACCGCTCCGGTACCGCTCGGGTACCGCTTGGGATCCGATAAGGTCCGGACCCTATTGCGGTACGCAAGCGACCGCGAGCGTAGTACCGCAATGTGTCCACGTGGACAAGTTCGGTGGGAATTCGAACTCGGAGCGGTAGTACCGCTTCTAGGAGCGGTAGTACCGCTTAGGCAAAAACAGTGGGCAACGGTTGGATTTGGAGGGACCTATATAAAGGCCCCTTCTTCTCCACCCAGCCTTAGCTCTTCTCTTTCTCTCTCCTCCATTGTTGCTGAGCTCAAAATTGAAGGGATCTCCTCAACCACCCAATCAATCTTGCTCATAATTTGAGAGGTGGTAGAGGAGACCCCGATCTATCATTCTACCGAGAGAAAATTCACCAATTCGTGGTAGTCCTTAGTAGATCTTGGTGTTAGGGTTCCTTGGTGGAGGAGCTTCTTAGTGGAGCCTTGGAGGAGCTTCTTAGTGGAGCCTTGGAGGAGCTTCTTGGTGGAGCCTTGGAGGAGCTTCTTGGTGGAGCCTTGGAGGAGCTTCTTGGTGGAGCATTGGAAGACTTCCTTTGGTGGAGCATTGGAGATGGGTTCCTATGGTGGAGCATTGGAGATGTGCAGCTATGGAGTCTAGCTTGGTGATGTACTAGCTCCATAGGGTGTTGGGAGCATCCTTGTGTGTGGAGCTCGCCCCAACCTTGTGAAGGAATCACCGCCTCGGCCAGGTGCCTTAGTGGAAGAGGGAGAGCACCTTCGTGGAGCTCTCTCGAGGAAGAAGGTGAGGCCTTCCTTCGTGGTGTGGCCGTCTAGTCTCTTGTGTGAGACTAGCACCTCCTCAATGCAGACGTACTTCCTTTAGTGGCCGAGATAGTTTATCCGGGCTACTGCCCAAAACATGGATCTGCATGCATATATTCCGCATAGAGAGGTCGATGTGGGACAAACACCATCCGCCGCTCCGCCTGCCGCACTGACCACCCATATTCCGATGCCGGCGACCCCAATCGATCGTGCCGCCGATAGATCCAACCTCTCGCGGCGCCACGGTGTCCGGACACGGGTCGAGCGGTCGCGGGCGGCCAGATTGGCCACCGCGGAAGCTTGAGTAGGTGATCTGGGAGCTCGAGCGGGCGCGACGGGAATGACATCACCTACAAGAAATCGGAGGCCTCGGTCGGACGCAGCTCGTACAGGTACACGACGTACGGTCTCGCGGCGCTGCCCTGCGTTCTACCGGCGGGAGTCTAGCTTCTCCTGCCGCGGCATCGCCTCCTTGTTGTCGACCTCGCGCGTGCCACCGCAGCCGGTGCCGGTTAAGATGGAGGTCGACGACGCGGCCGCCTTCGCGCCTGGCATCTACTTCGAGGATGCGGAGCTCGCGTGGATCCTTTCGACGCTCGACGACGTGGTCGGCTTTGTGACCAGTGACTCTATCGAATTAGTGTTGACCTCATTATTTGTATTATTGTTTATAAAATAATAAAGGGGTTTGCTTTACAATATGAATTAGTGCTTAGTAGCTCTGTTATGCTACTGTGTGCTGATCTTCCAAGAAGGTCAAGAGTTCGATCACCAATGTCGCCTAAATTTTAATTGTTGTTTGGGGTCCACGTTTAAGGCAGCACAAAGGTCACTTTATGTTAGACAAAAATGTATAGGGTGTTTTTTTGCAAAAGAAATAGCACCACGTGTCCACGTCAAGTTCATTTGGACCAACTTTGCACCAAGTTGACAAGTTTGTGTACCACTCCACCACAATTTGCAACTTGTTGTATGAATTTGCACGTGGATCACAAGTTGTTGTACTACCGGTGCTATTGCCTCTTCTTTTTTTTCTGTTTTATCTAAAATCCCAGAAAATACTCTTATCTTGCATAAATCATATCTTGCAAACCGTAACTCGGAATAAAATGATTTTTATATGAAAATTGATCAGAAAAATGCACTGAACATTAATATGCCATTTATATGCCTGTTTGCATCTCTCATCATGTTGCACGTCGATAGTTATGCATGTTCACCTAACATATATGCGGAGTATTTCGGATATCCAACTAGAGTTTCCCCGCTCCGATTAATATTGAAGTAGAGCACCCCTGCCATGTTATGCCATGCTAATCAACACTTAACTTTGCCGGTAGAAAATGCAACTCCAACCTTAATTTGTTTCTCCAGAGTTCCGACTCCACTTAAATTGGATAAGTTGCATTGCACCATTGTTGCCATGTCATGCATGCCTGCATCTGATCATGCTGATTTTTCTTCCGTAGTTGTAAGTTTTGCACCCGTTGTTTGTCCAGCATTTGCTTCTTCCCGGATAGGATCACGAAGTGTTGATGTGAGATACGACGAGTTCTTCGACAAGTGCTTCTGCAGCTTTCCACAGGCGAGCCCTCCCTCTTCACATATTTTATATTTTGCTCTCCCTCGCACTGCTATACATAGGTTGCGCTTTTTTATCGAGTCACGTGTCATATGTCACTTGTTTACCATTATAATCCTATATGTATCATTCCTTAACCATAGCCGTTGCTTGATGTTTGAGCCTTGCGAGTCGTAGGCGTGTTTAGGCTCTGTTGTTTATCTCGATCTGTTATCGGGATATGTTGGGTTATTGGGAGGTTATCACATGCTATATCAGTTGTTGGAGATACACATGCTTTACTTTAATGTTAACAACTAAAATTGTAAGCAGAGGCATCTGTGAGCCCCTTCGCGAAAGCATCGGAACTTTGACTCGCTAATGTCCCCTAGGACCCGAATTCTTGTTATCTGTTCCGAGATTGAGCGCTCTACCCGTACATGGGGACGATTATCGGGACCCCCCTCACCCATTACCTTTTCTCAAGTCAGTTGAAAAGGGGGCCACAACCTTGGTTTTATTTGCCTATGCCATGTATGCCATGCTTTACTTAATGTTGCCATCGGGTGTTTACTTCTTGTTGCCTTCGGGTGTTTATATTCTGTACTGTACCTTGCGGGACGTTTAGCGAAGCGTGTGGTTTGCACGCCTAGCCGCCGGCGCAAACCTCTGAGTCCGTCTCGGAGTACGGCCGAACTTCGTCACGGGTAGCTTAGTTGGGTGCCCCCTAGACTTTCTTGTTGAACTGGGAACGGTCTTGTTGTGAGACATCCACTGTCGTAAGTGGGTCGAGCATGCGTATGGTTACATTTGGGCAACCCCTGCAGGGTGTACATCTTATCGATAAGCCGTGTCCGCGGTTATGGACGACTTGGAATTGTATAACTTGATCATAGAACAACTTACACCTTATACTTGTTGTTAGTAATCTGATAATAACTTGCGTAGTAATATAGCATTACTACAACCGATACCTAATAAAACTTGTCCACCGTTGAGTGCCTTTTACATTGCCTCTTCGCTTTGTTGAAGGGGATATGTGTAATCGGCTGGGTTATGTTTGTGTAGTATTTATCTGTTACCTTATGCGCTCTCTTATCTTATCTGAGTAGACCGATATTGTAGTGTGTCTCTATTGGTTATAGTTTTGCTGCCGCTAAACCTACCATATAGCCCCAGGCGATATATATATATATATATACTCGCCCGGCGAGCATAGCCATTTCTAGTCTCGCTAAGTACGTGCCGGAGTTCGTTCCTTGGTACTTACTCTCGCCTTTTCTTTTTCTCTTCTGTTCCCTTCCTTTTGTCGGCAACCGATGGCCCGACTTCGACAGGTACAAGATAACGACGTTAGCAAGGTTACCCTTCCGGCTTGGCCTGGGCAGGGTTATGGACGCCACTGGTTATCTTCAGGACTCTTAGTCCAATTTGTATCCTGTCCGTACTCGGACGTATTCGCTCATCTGTATGATTTGGATCTTTGTATGTATCTATTTGTATCTTGACTCGTTGGAGTCGTTGTTGTAATATATGTTTCTTGTGGGCTCTATTGTAAACATGTTGTAATGTTACTACTCGTGGTAATTCCTCTGGCATCACGTGTGTGATTCGTCGCGCACGTCGTGTCGGAGGGCGTCTCAGGATCGATATCGTGCGGATTTTGGCGGGATCGCTGGAATCCTCATGGTACTGGTTCCGGGGCGTCACAGTTTTGTAATAGGATCTCTAGATCCTCTATGTTGTATTAAGACTGGGTCATGTGATCTGTCGTGGATGTAACCACGGCAGATGCTACAGGGGGTAGCACTTCGTTGATGCGAGGGCAAGGGAACATCGCCATCTACGGGTCGAGGTGCAAGTGACGCAAGGTTTTACCCAGGTTCAGCCCCTCCGGAGAGTAAAAGGCCTACGTCCTGCTAGATCTTATTGCTCAGTGGAGAATTACAATGGGGGGGCTCAGTCGGCTCGGATCCAAGAGCTTACAAAGGGGAGATTGGACTCAGATGATGTCGTCTAGGGTTTAGCCCGGGGGTTTATATATCCACCCCCGGTCTAGGGTTACAAGGGGATAACCCCGAATCACATCAGTTACTATTAATCCGAGATACCACACCCTTCTTCAAGTAATCTCCACCTCCAGCCGAGCTGATCATCTCCTTGGGACTTCGGCCCAGTCGCCTTCGGGCCCAGTCGGTTAGGCGACTGGCGATCCTTCCTGGGCCTTCGTCCTTGTGGCGAGTGGGACTGGCGACCCACCCCCTATGGGCATATCCCCATCAGTAGTCCCCGAGCGCGGTGGTGATGAGGTGTAGATCCGGCGCTGGTCGTGAAGAGGCACTGGGGCGGATTAAGACGAATCGCCGCCGGGCTCCCCAAATAAACATCAGTTGGCCGCCAGTCTTCAATCGCCCGAACTTGATGTGCCAGTCGGCGCATGGCAGTCGGCGTGTGCCAGTCGCCGTATGACAGTCGGCGTACGCCAGTCGTCGTAAGCCAGTCGGCATAGGCCCCGGGTGCGGACACGTGGAAGAGCCAACGGCTAGATTTCACGTTGACCGAGGCGCGAGCCGTTTGCGCGAAGTTGACCGTTGGGTCCGATGTGACCGCTAACGGCTAGCTTTAACGCACGTTCCGCCAATCCCGTCGTTGATCTTGACCGTTAACTGCGGGGTGATAATCCCGCGACGGATCAACGGGTGGATTTGATACCTATCTTGAGCGAGTGCGGCGGTATAAAAGGTCGGACCCAGGGATTAGGGCTCACCATTCTGCCACATTCTCTCCCCACTCCTATTCCATCTGCTTCCTGTCAAGAAATCCCAAGCGCAACCATGGCGGCGAGAGCCTGGGGCAAATCCAAGGTCACTCGCGAGTCTCTTCTCCCGTACGTT
Organism: Lolium rigidum; assembly: GCF_022539505.1. Taxonomy (NCBI): domain Eukaryota; kingdom Viridiplantae; phylum Streptophyta; class Magnoliopsida; order Poales; family Poaceae; genus Lolium; species Lolium rigidum. The sequence continues at coordinate 240,315,950 of NC_061514.1, forward strand.
GCCTCCAGGGTCATCCCCGAGTTTAAGCAGGAGCGCTGGCGGGTCCCGCCGGCGAACGAGGTGGAGCCGCTCCCGAGGCCGGGCGAATTCGTGCTCTTCCTCAGCTTCTTAGATCGCGGGTTCGCGCTCCCCTCTTCCGACTTCATCCGGCAGCTTCTGGCCTTTTATGGTATAAAGATATGCGACCTGGGGCCGCATAGTTTGCAGCAGATCTCCCTGTTCGTGGCGCTGTGCGAGTGCTACCTGGGCTGCCCGCCGTACTTCCCATTGTGGGTATCGATCTTCCATGGGCGGGCGACCCGGGCCAGCAAGAGCAGCGAGGCGCTCATCCCGAATGGCGGGATCACCTTCCAGGTGAAGTCCGAGGAGAGCTTCATCGACATGGCGCTCCCCAAGAAGGCGCAGTCGCAGTGGCGCCGCTTCTGGTTCTACGCCAAGGAATACACTCCCCCTGGCGAGGTTTGAATTCCTCAGTTCGACCCCGAGCCTAGCGTCCCGCGACGTCTCAACGTCCGGTCGCTGCCGCGCGAGCATGAGGAGTTGGTGAAGGGGATGCGCCAGGCGATCCAGGCTCTGAAGGACAAGGGCCTGACGGCGGCTGTAATGTCCCAGGTTTAGAGACGATCGAGGGGTAGATTTTAGAAAGGGATGTGCATTGCATAGTAAATTCTGGGGAAATTTCGCGCTTTTAAACAAAAACTGCATCGAAGGGGGACAAGTTTCTCTCTCGACACCTTACAGGGTTAGGGTTTCGAGAGTGCGACAAACTTGCAACTCACTCCACTAGTTTAGGGTTTTGAGAAGAGAGGGAGAGTTTGCATGATTGAATTCTAAATAAAGTGACATGGTTGAATTCAAACCAATGATGAATTTGAATTTCAAATTCAAATATTAAATAATTACCCTAAATATTCAATTGAGAGGAAATTCATTAAGTAAAATATAAATTATAAACAATATAAGCAATTAAAGTAAAGTAAAGCTCATTAGAGAAAACTTTGAGCTTTATTGATCATCACACAATTTACATTGTCATTACAATATTCATAATGGAAATAAATGAATATTACAACACATTACAAGAATTGGGAAATTGATAAATAAAAGAGAATAAAAAGAAAAGTACAAGTAATGACCCTAGTCTAAATACTACAAGATCATCTTCACTTGATCTTGGATTTGATGAACTCCATGTTCATTTTGATCAATTGTTGATCCCTGCACACACACACAACAAAGAGCACATTATGCCAAGTGGCATTGCCACTTGGCAGGTTAGCAAATAATGGAAATGAAGAGGATATGATCAAGTCTCTGCCGAGCTGATCCATGCCACAGTCAAGTTCCAGGTCCAAGTGCACAACACTTGTTTACACACACACACACAGCCTGCTCACAAGGCTGTGTGCATGCAGCACACACACACAGTGAGTCACCCAAAGGGGAAGGAGGAGCTGTCGATCAGAGATGCAATGGCTGGGCATATAAAAGCTTTTCCAAGCCAAACCCTAGCCATTTGATTCAGCCATCGACAGGCAACGAGGTAAGTCACCAAGAACACCAAGAACAGACTAGAACTAGAAGAACAGACCAGTCTTGTTCAACCTGTCCAAACTCATCACTAAACCAAACCAAGAATCACAAGTCACAAGGAGGAGCAGGGCAAGTCAAGCAAACCACCAAAAGCAAAACCTCTACACCAACAACCTTTCTAGGAGCTGGAGTGAGGTATACACAGATAATCATGAGCAAGCCACAGTTTTGCTCATATCATAAGCACATGCATACATCACAACAAAAGAAAAGGGTAGAAACCCTGTTTGTGTCATCATCTGGCTACCAAGTCAGTTGGTGCAAGAAAAAATGGGTGAAGCCAATAGGAAATCACCAAGGGAACACTGGCTAGACCAAAACAGTGGCATAACCAAGGCAATCCAGCAAGGAAATGATCCTATCTATTCAACCAAAGTCACCTAGCACCTAAAACCTAGCACACCATCAGATAGATAGACAATATGTGTCTATTCTTGTTTGTCAACATCAAAGATCACCTGGAAATCCAACAAGGAATTACCCGAGTGATGCATTCACTAAGCCATAGCAAGCCAACAAGGGTGGGAGCTACCTAAACAGCAATGAATTGCTGTCAAGGTCACTTCAACCACTGAACCAGCCCAAACTAATAAGCCATGCACAGTTATCATCACCCAGAAGGGTTCAAAAGGAGGGCTAGGGTACCCAACCAAGTGGTGGCATCCATCTAGCCCTGCCAAACTCAATGAAATGATCATTACTGCAAGCAGTTCACATCACTTATCCATTTTAGTAAATCCAGGTAATACAGATAAGTGAATCATGTAAGTAATCAAAGCACCAGAGCCTTGCAGCTGATCCAATGGATCATTGCAAGCATCAGCAATCGCTTGAGCAAGCAAAAGCATGCATCGAGTACAGATTTTGGTGTCACACGAGACACAAAGATGAGCGAGAAGAGAGGCACGGTCATAACACAGCAGCTTTTACAAGCAGCCGATGATCATATGATCATCGAAGCTTGCTAGAGCATGCTAAGACATGCTAGAGCCAAGCCTAGCAACCACACATTTAACCGAGATCAACTATATAGCCACATCTCATAAATAATTGCATCACGGATAAGTAAATAAATTAAATACAATTGTATCCGGAAGCACACCAATAAGGGATGGTGTTATTTAGTCAACGACCATGCTCAATTGAGCATTTCCAAGATTCACAGCCCTATACACATCACACCCGGGGCATCGGCACTTGCATAATGCAAGGATCATGCATCATGATCAAGCCGGGGGCAAGGAAATGCACACACGGGAGAGGCGGGATCCATATAGCAACAGCAAGAACAATTTAATAGAGCATAAGCATCACAATTTTCTCTTGAGCAAGAGCTCAAGAGATACAACAAGCAAGATATAGGGAAGAGCAGACACACACGAAGCGAGCATATGCACAACGGCGAGCATGCGCATGGCAGCAGCACATCACATCGGCTAGGATCCATGGCAACGCGAGAGAGCACGAGCAGCATACACGCATTCACAGGCAAGCACGGCGGCAGAGCGCATAGGTGTAGAAGCGAGCGGCACAATCGGGTGGATGCCGGGGCATCCGAGAGGAAGGAGAAGAGGTAGAACAGGTAGCAGAGGAGAAGGAGGAGCACATACCGGGGAGGAGGTGGTCGACACGACCACGTCGGCCACGGCGGCGCACGCCAGGGCACACGACAGCACCAGGCCGGGCCAAGCCAAGCCACGGCGACCACCACAGCACCCCAGCGCAGCACCACGCGCCCAGGGGAGCGCCAGGAGGAAGGTCCACGGCATCTCCAACGCGCGGTGGCGGCGGACGCCAAAAGCCAGGCGCACGGGAGAGTCGATGGCGAGCGAACGAGGACGCACGCGTCAGATCGACGCGGACCACCATGTCCGCCGTCGAGAGGCGGTCCAGATCCGCACCATCTCGTCGCCGGCGATGGCCGGAGACTGCCAGATTAAAGCGGCGACGGCGGAGGCGATTTCGGCGTCGCGGGAGCCGAAAGGGGGATTAGGGTTAGGACACATCGAGAAGACGACGCGACTGGGTCGGTTGGACCGAGCCCAGTGGGCTGGTCCAACCTAACCAGCTCGGCCGCCTGAGTATTTCTAAAATACCAATTTAAGTGAGTATTTCTAAGAATTTTATAAAATAGAATATAGCTCTAAGAAAATAATTAAAAATATGAAAACTGCTCAGCATAAAATTCTCTATCAGAATAAAATATCAAAAGGAATTTTTGAAGACAAAGAAGAATAAGTCTTAATTTGATGATTTAAATAATGATTTAAATCACACATATTATGTTCAATAATGAAAATAAGTCCATTAATGCATTTGGACTTTAAAAACACCTTGACAACATTTCAAGGTTGTATTTTACTTTAAATCAAGTATCCCCAAATTATTCTTAGTATTAACCTCTTACATGAAATAATAACGACATCGGAAGGGGGGAACAAACCCTAAAAATGGAATCATGCATAATTGCCTCTTTAACCATTGCCCTTATCGGACAATGATGCTATTTTTCAGAAATAGAGGACAAGGGTCAATCCACACCTTCCAACTGCAAAACTTTGCAGTGTTCAGGCAAGTTCATCACTTGCTCATGTCATTTGAGTATTTCGATCAAATTACTTGCAAAGTATTATGGTTATCACTATTGCATAAAAACCAAAACCACTACTTTCATAACTATGAATATGACTATATGGTGGGCAATGGAACCATGGATTGTGTTGATATGGTGGAGGTTCCATTGCAAAGGTTAATATCCATCTAGGATTAAACAACAAATGTCGCCAGTGATTCTTGTGCCGTAATACCCGTGTTAACCATAAGATCTGGAGTGGGACGGAGTAGTCAAAAGTGTTTCCACCTCTCGTACATCAACGGATGCGCTTACCGTAGACACTTGACCCGAGGTTGGGCAAGCGGTGGGGTGGGGATCCCATTCTAATTCCCCACGGTAAGTGGTCTATGATGGGTTGCGGCTACGGCGAAGGAGTTTGGTTAACAAGTCCCAAGCTGTTGTCGTGGTCGGGGTCCATCCTTAATTGGTATAAGAGGACCGACGAGGACCCGGGGTCGGG
>NC_061514.1:240320716-240345855 GCF_022539505.1 Lolium rigidum
GGGGCTACATCAGTACTAATTAAATGGCTGCAAATTCTGGTACTAATTAACATCTGGTTTAATCTTTCAGCCTCACAGGTACTGATGTGATATGTCTTCCACCAACAAATTCCAATGATTAAGACATGGTAGGCCGGAGGAATATACAACAACTCCAGTACATGCTTGTAGCTGCCTTTTTGGTCGACAGTGCTAGCTCATGGTGTGCTAGTGCCAATAGCTAGCTGGAGCGGGTGTTTTTAAAGAGCTGCATGGATTCTTAGAGCTTGCAAGTGTTTCGGTGCAAGTTAAATATCTTAGAAGTATTTAAATTTTGTGTAATTGATCTTTACCCTTAGTTTTGGAGTCACATGTCCCCTATAATATAATATGAGATTCCTCCTACTAATTGCTATACTGTATACCTTGTACTTGCTTTTTACTACATATCCATCGAAAATGTAATCAATTTTTTTAAAGTACAAAATTCATATTAGTGACGGGCTCCATGATGGGCCAGTCACTAGAAAACCCAACACGGTTGTGTCATTTCATCATGTCAGTGACATGCATATTTTCTGCCTGTCACTAGTTTACACTACCAGTGACAGGCAACCTACACATCACAAGTGACAGGCGGTACCAGTGACTGCATACTAGTGACAGGCATCTTGCCCGTCGCTGATGAGCAAAATGTGCCTGTCACTAGTGAGGGTTTCTGCAGTAGTGGGCCATTTGAATAGCCAGGGACACAGCCATGAGTACTTTAAAGTACTCGCAAACTAATACTAGTGTAAGCAATAACAATTATATCAATGGGGTTCTAAGCTCTAGGTTTATTTGCATAAAGCCAGTTTTATTTCATAAGCATTTAGTAAACAAAGACTCCTCATTTGCCTAACTTAACTCAAGTGGGAACATTAGTGTCATTCCCACAACTCTATTGTGATTCAAAGTCAAAGTCACCTTTCAATTCAAGTCACAAGTCACCATTCATATTTTGGAAAAGTTCTGATGACGGAACAGTATGGCCTTTCCAACTGTCCATGACCGCGGACGCGGCTATTCGAATAGTTTAAACTCTGCAGAGGTTGTACACTTGTGCCAGAACAATTGCAATAGTCCGTCGTGGGTAATCGGCCCCGATTTATCGCACTCAGTGCGCGAACTACCAATCATAACCTTTCATTTACATACCCTAGTATAGGCACCTCTCCCCATGAGCTTGGCCTCCCGGTGAGAGCCAACCGCCAACCCGGGAACTGCACAGGGCTTGGGTAGGACATTCACCTCATTTCACGTCATTTCACTTTCAATGGAGGCGGCCTCGGAATAACCCCTATGACGCTTGTTCAGAGGGAACCCATACTAAAATACATAAGTTTCTAGTTAAGCCTTACCCAGATTCAGGTATTGTGGGGGTACTTAAGAATTGGAATGGTATCGCATCCGAACCCAACCATCAGTTTTTGTAAAGTTCACCAAGTCATTCACAAGTCATCTTCACCTTCAAAATATTTCAATAGAATGACTCATCATTCCAAGGTTTTCAAAGTCATTGGTTTTCACAAGTTCCCATCTAGAGTAGTTAACTATAGTTTTAGCACTAGCATCTAGTCATGAGGGGTGCTAACGAACTTATAGCTTTTTAGGCTAAGTGTGATGCTCTTGTACTACTCCATACTAAACCAAGTGAATCATGAATCAAAAAGTAACTTTGATAAGTAAAATTCAATAAAGCTTGTAAGGTAAAAACTTGGGATGGGACCATTAGGCATAAAGTAAAATGTAATGGTGCCTTGCTCTTGTAGAGCTTTGCACTTGGGTAACTTGCAAGGATATAGCTTGCAACAATATAACTTGCATTAGTCTAGCTTGCCTTGATTGGGGTAGTGATCAAAGTTCTCTTCTTCTTCTTGGTAGAATACCTCCTCCTCTTGATAGTCTCCGGTATTAGCGTCTATAAACGAATACGAGGATAAAATCACCAAACAATACTTAAGTAGACTAATTAGCCTTAATGGCTCACACAAATGATCTAGCATCCTCACTTAACATTGCTACCCAAAATTATGCTAGGGTTTTCTTATTTAGTGTTAGGAAAATAATTTCCTCTCATTGAAATGTGGATTAGGGTTTCTCTTTTTAGTTTGGAGAAATAATTTCCTCTCATTGAATCTTGTTAAGATTTAATCTCCTCAAATACCAAGTATGAGATTATGTTGACCAAGGTCAACACTTCACACTTATCATTTGAGAAACATGATTTAAATGAGGTCCTATACCTCATGCAATTTAAATCCTATTTGATTTAATATCCTCAAGTGAGCAAATATGAGACCATGCAGCAAGGGTCATCACATTACTTCAAACTACTTGGGAAGATGATTTAAATGAGGTGCTACACCTCATAGATTTGAAATCTTAAATTTGAAATAGTTTAAATGGGCTAGAATTTGACTACATAGCCAATATTTTGCTCTAGCCCATGATCATACAAAGTAACCATTTGATATTTTTGCATAAGAAATAGAGTTTTTGAAATGTGAATTATGAGAATTTGAATCACCTCCAAATTCATCATAGTTGATTTTATAAATTTGTTTGAATTTTGAAAACTCTCTGCCTTGTTCTTTTTACTATTCAAAAACTACAACAGCTATGAGGTTGAAACCAGTGGGGTTGGATAGATCATTTCATAGGCTTTCCAACAATATAAAGTTGGTCAAAATTGGTTGAGTAGATTTGAAGTTATTTGATTTTGAAAAAGGCATCTGCAAGCAAATTTGAATCAAAAGAATAACTTAGTTTTGAATTTAACGGGCCACGCGGGAAAACTAAATGGGCTGGCCCAGTAACGCTTCGGCGCGCCGCAGGCCGCCTGACAGGTGGGCTCCACCCATCAGTGTGTTTTAAACACCGAAACTGTACGCGGTGAGCTGAGCCGTTGGATTAGAGTGAGATCTATCGGCCGTGGTTCGTCTCCCTCCTCGACAGAAGGAGACGGGCACGAACCCTACCGGCGACGGCGAAGGTCGTCGACGGCGTACCTGGGCTCCGGCAGGACTCGGCGAGGCGGGCGATCGAGCGAGGAGAAGATGACGAGGCAGAGGGTGGTCGCAGCAGTGCTTGGGGTGGACGAAATCGACGGCGATGCTGACCTACTGGCGCGGCGGCTCCGGCCAAATTCCCGCGGCTGAGTGTGTAATCGGCGAAGGGAGGTGGTCAGGGAGGCTCAGGAGGGAGAGGGGAGATCGCTGGTGTGCAGAATGAGGGCTGGGGTGGCTTCCTTTTATAGAGTTGAGAGGGTGGCCGTGGCGAGCGGGGCAGGTCATGGTGGCGACGGCGCTAGGGGTCGCGAAAGGGCAAGGTGAAGGGCGCGTGTGCTTCCTGGCATCATGGCGAGCACGACGCGCGTGCTGGTGCAGCGAATGGAGGACGAGAGCGTGCGGGCATCGTCGACGTCCTTGCAGTACGGGCGCGGCAGGGTTTTGATCATGGCGTCGTCTACCAGGCGCAGGCGTCCAATGGCGCGTGTCTGGGCGCGTACTGGTGCGGTGTGGAGTGCGCATGCGCAAAGAGGGAGAGAGAGGAGGACAGACGCGACGGGGGCGAGGCGTGTCCTGGCACGTCCAGGGCAGGGTGCATGCGGGCTCTGGCGTGTACTGGGCGTCCTGGGCGCGTCTGGGCATGTCGATTGCTGGCCAATGCCATGCGTTGCTTCTACCAGGGAAGGTACCAGCGTGCTCTGCAGGGCGTGGTGAGTCTCATTGACATTGTGAAAGGGACCAGAGAAGGATGGAGAGAAGGAGTGGCATGCTGATGTCAATGATGGCCGGCATGGTGATGTGCTGATCATAACCCCACTTTTATCATGGATGGCAAGCATGGTTCAATGCGGAGGAGGTACGAGGGTGGTGATGATCACGAATGGTCCAGGGTTTAGCCCAAAATCCATTGGATTTTAGCATGTATGCAATAAGTGGTTTGATGCCTGCCAAGTATTTGTGTTAATGGCCGCATGAAGAAAATATTTGAATTTTTCAAATCTTTTTGATGGAGTTGATTTGAATACTAAATGGAGTAGAATGGCGGCGGTGGTGGTCAAAATGGTGTGGTTTTGTGAAAAACCAAAATGGGGGTGATCTTCTCTTTGATTCAAAGTTGCCACTTGTCACCCTTATTCTAAGCAATGGAGGCAGAGTCAACCATGGTGGTCAACACAAAACTTGTTCACCTTGATGTGGTCTTGGATGAGGTGCAAAGACTTGAGAAAGTTTAGTTTAGAAATCTCCAAAACCAGAGGCTCAAAGTGGGTATGCTGATAAAAATGTCACATGTGACCATAAGTGCATGTGAGTTGCAAAATCCATATCTTTTCATTTTCATTTGGTTTTTCTTGATCCCATTGATGTGGTTGAGTGTTAAAAGAATATAAGAAGATAATCCAAGCAATGAAACCAAGTTTGGTGGCCTTTTGCTCAAATTTGCATTTTTGGCCATTTCCTCTCATATGCCTCTATGTATAGTTTTATTTTCTTTTTATTTCCCTTTGTTTCTCCTAGGATTTGATTTGCTAAGTACTAGATAGGGTTTATTAATGTTTTTAGATCATTGGCACCATGTAGAATGACTTAAGTTAGAGTTTTGCAAAAATAGCCATAGCCTCATATGTGAAGCTATGTGCATTTTTCTCCTTTTCTTATTTGTGTTCTCTTTGATCTAAAAGATCATGGTTTAGGGTTTAGTGGGGTTTAACAAGTGTCCACAATCGTTTTGGTGAAGTAAAAGGGCATTGGTCAAGATTTGCATACTAGGGCTATATGCCCACATATGTCTTTTTATTTTATTTTCTTCATAGTTGATCCTATTTGATTTTCAGAGTGGTAGGGTTTAGGGTTTTGGAAGCATGTTCAAAGCAATAAACAAAGAATCATTGCAAGGTTCATCCCATACATGCATGAGTACTATGCATAACACCTAGTTGAATAAAAGTTTTTGTTGGTTCCCAAAATTTGAAATAAGTGAAATTCATTTTCTTCTTTGTTTTAAAATTTGGGATGTTACAAACCCTTCCCCCTTAAACAAATCTCGTCCCGAGATTTTAAGAAAAGTTAGGTTCCTAAGAGAGATTGAGCAATTGGATTAACAGAAGACATTCTTGGCATGGCCTGGGGTGCTTCCTGGGCTTCAGTGGCATTCATGTGGTAGAGACGGCCGTTGTGGTTGTTCTGGTTCCTTCTGGTTGGGAAGCGGCGCTGTTGCTGGGCAGGTGCAGTGGTATTGGGGGTGGTCTTGGCAAGTTTCTTGGGGCACTCGTTGGAATAATGTCCAACAGTTCCACATTCATAGCAGGTTATTGTTGACTTATCCTTTGGGGTGACGGGGATGGCATTGCTTCCAGTCCTCGGGCCAGTGTTGGTGTTGTTGTTGTTCCCATTGTTGTTGTTGCTATTGTGGTTGTTGTTGTTGTTGTTGTTGTGGCTGTTGTTGTTGTTGCCTCCGGGCTTCGGGGGTCCTCCATTGTTGTTGGTGTAGTTTGGGCGATAAGTCTGAGCAGTTGGCTTGTTGTGTCTTGGGGTAAATCCTCTAGATGAGTTGTTGCGGTATTTCTGGGCATTGTTGGGCCCATTCTGGTTCATCATTCTTCTCTTGCGGTTCTCGTTGGCTTGGTGCAGTTTCCCTTCCATCTGTATGGCTGAATCCACTAGGGCTTCGAGGTCAGCAAACGGAATGTTCACTAACACAGTCTGCATCTCATCGTGCAGTCCGTTCAGAAATCTTTCCTTTCTCTTCTCGTTGGTGTCGGTCTAATCCGGGGCGTACCTTGACAGAGTAAGAAACCTGTCGCGGTATTCCACCACGGACATCCTTCCTTGCTTCAGTTCGCGGAAATCATCTCTCATCTTCTTTATCAGTCCCTGGGGTACATGGTATTTGCTGAACTTGAGTTTGAAGTCTTCTCAAGTCATCATTTGTCCCGCATTCATTGCACGGTCACTTGTCCACCAGGCTCTGGCAGGTCCTGACAGATAGTGGGTGGCGAACAGTACTTTTTCTGCGGCTTCAACTCCCTCAACTTCCAGGTTATTCTCCATGGTTTGGAGCCAGTCATCTGCGTCAAGTGGCTCTTCGGTCTTGCTGAACATGGGTGGGTTGGTGTTCTGAAAATTCTTCAGCTTCGATCTAGGGTGATCGTGGTTTCCATGGCCTTGATTATTCTGAGCTATCTGTTGCAGTTTGATACGTCCAAAACGTATCTACTTTCCCGAACACTTTTGCTATTGTTTTGCCTCTAATTTGTGCATTTTGGATACAACTAACACGGACTAACGCTGTTTTCAGCAGAATTGCTCTGGTGTCTCGTTTTTGTGCAGAAATCCAACTTTCAGGAAAATCCCCGGAATTAATGCCCAAGGGCTTATTTTTCTAGAAGATTCACGGAGCCAGAAGGAAAAGCCAGGGGGGCCCACGGCCCCCACACCATGGGCCGGCGCGGCCTAGGAGGGGGGCGCGCCGCCCTATGGTGAGGCCCCCTCGGCCAGCCTCCGACGCCCCCTTTTCGACTACTTAATGTCTTCGACCTAAAAACGCACGGGGAGTTAGACGAAATCGCCAGAAGACATCCAGAACACTGCCGCCATCGTGAAACTCCGTCTCGGGATCAGAAACTCCGTTCTGGCACTCCGCCGGGACGGGGAATTGGAGGAGATCATCGCCATCATCACCACCGACGCCTCTCCATCGACCAGCCATGTTTCCCCCATCCATGTGTGAGTAATTCCCCCGCTGTAGGCTGAAGGGGATGGTAGGGATTGGATGAGATTGGACATGTAATAGCATAAGATTGATAGGGCATAGTGCCTAGTGTCCATAGTTGGTACTTTTATGATATTGTTGCAACTTGTTATGCTTAATGCTTGTCACTAGGGCCCGAGTGCCATGATCTCAGATCTGAACATGTTATTGTTTCATGATGATATGCATTGTTTTATGATCTTACCTACAAGTTGTATACACATATTGTTGTCCGGAACCCGAGGCCCCAAAGTGACAGAAATTGGGACAACCGAAGGGGAAGGCGGTGATATGAGGATCACATGTGTTCACGGAGTGTTAATGCTTTGCTCCGGTGCTCTATTAAAAGGAGTACCTTAATTTCCGATAGATTCCCTAGAGGCCCGGCTGCCACCGGCTGGTAGGACAAAAGATGTTGTGCAAGTTTCTCATTGCGAGCACGTACGACTAAATATGGAACACATGCCTATTGATTGATTAGTACTTGGATACTTGTTTTATTACTATCCGCAAATGCCCTACCTTGATTGTTACATGAGTTTCTCTCATCCATGCAACGCCCGTTCATCCATCTTTGTGCCTACGAGTATTTTAATCCTCGCTGTTTACTATAATCACTACCGATGTCTTTGTTACACTCGCTGCCGATATTTCACTACTGCTATCTGCTATAAAGCTGTTACTACTGATAAACTCTTGCGAGCAAGTCTGTTTCCAGTGCGAGCTGAATTGACAACTCCGCTGTTAAGGCTTACAAATATTCTTTGGCTCCCCTTGTGTCGAATCAATAAATTGGGTTTTACTTCCCTCGAAGATTGTTGCGATCCCCTATACTTGTGGGTCATCAAGACTATTTTCTGGCGCCGTTGCCGGGAAGCATAGCTTTATTTGCAAGTTCACTTGGATTGATATTTTTCGCTGCAAATTCTCCATCATGGGTAAACCTCGCGATACTAAAGTCGCCATATTACCATCCACTACAAGAAAAGGTACAACTCTGAGTACCTCTGCTGCTCTTGATTCACCATCTGTGATAGATAAACTTGTTTCACCACCACAAGCTTCACATGTTGGTACTTCTGCTAGATCTGAAAGTTCCTCTTATAATTTTGATGATGCTTCTGCTGTGATTGATAATGATGGTTCGTTATGATCTTTTCTAGATGCTACAATTGCTAGGTCTAGACAAATTGAAGTACTGAAACTGCTAATGAAAATGCTGCTACACCTGTTAATTCACCTGAGTCTGTTGAACACTCTAGTGATGATCTTGATGAAGATTATGTAGAACTTGATGATGATTTCATTGATAAATGCAATGCTACTACTGATGCAAGTAATATTAAAAATCTTCTTGCACAACATGCTGTTAGATATAAACTGTCTCCTGATCCTAAATTTGCCACATCTCCTATAAACATTTAAGGACAAGGATTATGATTATTCTCTTGATTTATCTCATATATCTATTGTTGAGAAAACACCTTTTTGTGGTACTGAAAAAGAAAGTGCTGTAGAACACATGATTGAGCTGTCTACTCCGAGTAGCTTGTTTTCTGATGATGTTAAGAAGCGTACTTATTTCGTTGCTAAAATTTTTCCTTTCTCATTAAAGGATGATGCTAAAACTTGGTATAATAGTTTGCCACCTGATTCTATTGATAGTCCAAGTGACTTGCTTGATGTTTTCTTTCGGAAATACTTTCCTGCTAGTGCCCAACATATTGCTTTGCAGAGAATTTATAATTTGATCAGGAAGATGGAGAGAAATTGCCTGAGGCTTGGGCGAGATTTTGCTCTCTTATCAGAGCTCGACCTAGACATGATCTGGAAAAGCATGATTTACTTGATATATTTTATAGTGGATTAACCATTGAGTCTAGGGCATACCTGGATAGTTGTGCTGGTTGTGTTTTCGGGAAAAGAACTCCAGACGACGCTGAAGAATTATTGGCTAGAATAGGCCGGAATCATGATGATTGGTCTACACCTGAACCAACCCCGACACCAATATTGAAGAAGAGGGGTATGATTAAATTAAATGATGAAGATATGAGGGAAGCCAAGAAATCTCTTAAAGAGAAGGGTATTAAATCCGAAGATGTGAAGAATTTACCTCCCATAGAAGATTTATGTAAGATCACTCCCCCTTCATCCATGATTGAGGTACACTCTCTTGAACGCTTTACTAGAGAAGATATTCCGTATTCAAAACCTCCTGCTCAATGCTTAGATGAGTTTGATAATTATATTGTTAAGAAAAATAATTTCAATATGAGAGTAGAGAATCATTTAATGGAAAATTCTCGAGATATTAGTGAATTGCATGGTATTGTGGAGAGAACCTCCAATGATGTTAAGATGCTTGTTAAACATTTTCATATGGTTCAAACTCAAATTGATCAACTCACTAAAGTGCAAAATGACTTGTTAAAAAATAATTCTAAAGAAAAACATGCTTATGAAGTAACAACTAGAGGCGGTGTTTCTACCCAGGATCATCTATATCCTGAAGGGCATCCCAAAAGAGTTGAACAAGGTTCTCAACGAACTGAAACTAGTGCTCCATCTAAGAAAAAGAAAAAGAAACATAAAAATGTTGTAGAATCCTCTGAGCCTGTTAATGATCCTAATAGTATTTCTATTTCGATGCTTGAAACTGAAATTGTTAATGAACATGATAAAGATAATGATAAGAATGATGCTTCGATAAAGAAGAGGTTGAAGAAGAACCTGAAAAGCATGCTAAAAATAAAAAGTATACTAAAGAAGATTTTATTGCTAAGAAACATGGTAATGAAAGAGAACCTTGGGTTCAAAAGCAAATGCCTTTTCCTGCTAAGAAACTAAAATCAAAGGAAGAAGAACACTATAATAAATTTTGTGATTGGATGAAACCTTTATTCTTGCAAATCCCTTTGACTGATGCTATTAAATTGCCTCCTTATTCAATGTATATGAAAGATATTGTCTCTAACAAAAGGAAAATTCCTAATGAGGAGATTTCCACTATGCTTGCTAATTACTCTTTCAATGGCAAAGTTCCAAAGAAACTTGGCGACCCAGGTATACCGACTATTCCTTGTTCTATTAAGAATAATTATGTTAGAACTGCTCTATGTGATTTGGGAGCAGGTATTAGTGTCATGCCTTTCTCTCTTTACAAGAGACTTTATTTAGATAAGTTGATACCGACTGATATATCTTTGCAAATGGCTGATAAATCTACTGCTATTCGTGTTGGTATATGTGAGGATGTTCCTGTTCAAGTTACTACTAATTGCTTAATATTAACTGATTTTGTTGTGTTGGAAATGCCTGAAGATGATAATATGTCTATTATTCTTGGGAGACCTTTTCTTAACACCGCAGGGGCTGTTATTGATTGCAATAAAGGAAAAGTTACTTTCAATGTCGATGACAAGGAGCATACCGTTTATTTTCCCAAGAGGATTGATAAAGTATGTGGAGTTAATACAATTTCTAATGTGAGAACTATCAAAGTGGGAACTATTGATTGTCCTATATATGAGCCTAAGCAAGGATATCAAAATATTATGATTGGATCCATATCAATTCAATACAAGGTAACATGATTCATTTGAGGTTTATTTCTTCTTATGTCATGTAAAATTTATTTGGTGGCAAGACTTGATCAACCTTGTTAACAAATACATTTTATATGCATAGAAGAGCTAAACAACATTTCTTTCTTCCTCCACTTGCTTTACTTGCTGTAGCACTACTTGTTTTGCAAAATGCTTTAGTTGTTTAGAGGTTTGAAAATCTTTTTCTGCCCTGTAATAATAATTTTAATACCCAGAAATGTGCGTTTTTCGAAGTTTTCAAAAATTTACAAAAATTATACTGTTGGTCTTATTTTTCGAAGAGCTACCTGGGAGCACCTGGGGATGACCAGTGGGGCACCCCAGGGCTGCACCCCACCAGCCGGCGCGGCCAAGGAGGGGGGCGCGCCACCCTGTGGTGTGGGCCCCTCCTTGCCCCACTACTTCATCTTTTCCTCCCATCTCACTCTCTCTCCCGAAAAAACTCGTACTCACTTTCTCTCACTCGCGTTTCTGCTCAAGAGCTCAAGATTTCTCGATCTCTTTGCTCAGCCCAGATTTCATGTCTGAAATTTGGCACATTTGCTCTCCGGTATGTGACTCCTT
Source organism: Lolium rigidum (assembly GCF_022539505.1). Lineage (NCBI taxonomy): Eukaryota > Viridiplantae > Streptophyta > Magnoliopsida > Poales > Poaceae > Lolium > Lolium rigidum. The sequence goes on from NC_061514.1 coordinate 240,331,666, forward strand.
CGATTATCCAAATAGAATTTCGTTTGGTTGAGTATATCTTGAATATTTTGTTGCTGTAGGTAACATGTTTAGTGAGCTTGCATGCTTGTTCTAAGTGGTAAAAACTAGTTTTAATGCATGTTTAGTACTCTAGCAAGTTCCTATAGTAGTTTCCCTCAATTGTATGTCACCAAATCAAATTTTATAATGTTTGTTGAAAAATTTCAGAAAAGGAAGATGGATAACTATAACTTTGGAGAAGTGTTTGAAAGAGAGACGACAAGCACGGGGAGGCCCTCAAGGTCATCCACTCGGATTAGACGATCCTATAATGAGGATGTCATCGCACCGAGCTTCGAAGCCGAAGAGGACAATGGAGTCCCTAACGCTTCATATTTTCCATGTTATAACTTTTTGAGTAATGCAGGGTTGCTGGATGATTTCTTGGTCCTCGTCGGTAATGTGGGCTTAACCGCCTACATGGAGGACGAGAGGGATCAATACTACATGCTTACTAAAATCTTTGTTGAGAGCTTTCAGTTTAACAACAAGCACTATCAACCATCAGTTGCATTCAGGATCTATGGTAATCCTATCACTATGAAGTTGAAGGATTTTTGTACTGCATTGGATATTGCCCTTGTAGGTGCAGCAAAGAAGATCGAGAGCAATCCCAAGGCTTTGCTGGAGCTCTATCGAGGAGTCACCAATGATGATTGTCGCACCATTCAGCGCGGCAAGATAAGAAACATTCAACTCCCTGCCATTAAATATTTCGCTTATTATCTTGCTACTAGCATTCTTGGTAGGGAGAACACTAGCAATATTTCTAGTTATCATCTTGCTTTCTTGGTTGCTGCACTTACTGGAGAGACACCTTATCATCTTGGTGCTCTGGTTGCTCGCCGTTTGTCTAACAAGGGGCCTATTTTTGGAGGAATTGTTGCCTCACGCAACTTAGCATATCTAGATCTTCCTCTGGACCCTACTGATATGAAATTAACTCATATAAGGCTTGATATTGCTGCTATGAAGAGTCATCAGTTTGTTACAACCGACTCTAGTTTAGATAATATTGTCTATAGAATGTTGTTTGCTGATGGGGATGAGAGGGAAATCCCTTTGCCGCAGCCAGATTTGTTCAGTATTCACAGGAAACCGTGGTCGCGCTCTAAGGAGAAGGTGGATGATACGTCCATTTTGCATCACTATTTTATATCATAATCTGCTGTTATTCATTGATATATTTCATATTTGGAGATGATACTTATGTTATTTCATCAATTTTGCATGTTTCATGATTATTGGAGGATCGCGCACCGGAGTCAGGATTCTGCTGGAAAAAGCACCGTCAGAATGCGATATTTCGGAAGATCAACAGTTGACGGAAATTATATGAAAAATCCTATTTTTCCGGAAGACGAAGGGAGCCGGAAGGGGAGCCGAGGGGACCCGAGGTGGGCCCACCTCATAGGCCGGCGCGGCCCAAGGCCTAGCCGCGCCGCCCGTGAGGAGGGGGCCCACGGCCCCTCTTGCCTCCTTTTCTTCGCGTACGACTTCGTCCCGAAAACCTAAGCCCCGAGAGGATAGTCGCGAAGAGTCACGGCCGCCTCTGCGGGGCGGAGAACACCAGAGAGAAAAGAGCTCTCCAGCAGGCTGAAATCCGCCGGGGAAATTCCCTCCCGGAGGGGGAAATCGACGCCATCGTCACCGTCATCGAGCTGGACATCATCTCCATCATCTTCACCATCATCATCATCATCATCACCGCCATCTCCACCGCTGCACCTCGTCACCGCTGTAACAATTTGGGTTTGATCTTGATTGTTTGATAGGGGGAAACTCTCCCGGTGTTGATTTCTACTTATTATTGATGCTATCGAGTGAAACTATTGAACCAAGGTTTATGTTCAGATTGTTATTCATTATCATATCACCTCTGATCATGTTCCATATGATGTCTCGTGAGTAGTTCGTTTAGTTCTTGAGGACATGGGTGAAGTCTAAATGTTAGTAGTGAATTATGTTGGTTAATATTCAATGTTGTGATATTTAAGTTGTGGTGTTATTCTTCTAGTGGTGTCGTGTGAATGTCGACTACATGACACTTCACCATTTATGGGCCTAGGGGAATGCATTTTGTATTCGTTTGCCAATTGCGGGATTGCCGGAGTGACAGAAACCTAAACCCCCGTTGGTATATCGGTGCAGGAGGGATAGCAGGATCTCGGAGTTTAAGGCTGTGGTTAGATTTATCTTAATTACTTTCTTGTAGTTGCGGATGCTTGCAAGGGGTATAATCACAAGTATGTATTAGTCCTAGGAAGGGCGGTACATTAGCATAGGTTCACCCACACAACACTTATCAAAACAATGAAGATTAATCAGCTATATGAAGCGAAAACACTAGACTAAATTCCCGTGTGTCCTCAAGAACGTTTGGTCATTATAAGTAAACAAACCGGCTTGTCCTTTGTGCTAAAAAGGATTGGGCCACTCGCTGCAATTATTTCTCTCGCACTTTATTTACTTGTACTTTATTCACCTGCTATATCAAAACCCCCCTGAATACTTGTCTGTGAGCATTTACAGTGAATCCTTCATCGAAACTGCTTATCAACACCTTCTTCTCCGCGTTGGGATCGACATTCTTACTTATCGAAGATACTACGATACACCCCCTATACTTGTGGGTCATCAGTGGATGAGCAGCTAAGGATACATGGGTTCCACCAGCAGCATGACTCCGAGGACGCCGAGCGCTCCCACGACTACACCATCACGTATCCTGGTGCTTCTTCCAGCACATACCCAGAACAGGATCCATCTTCGTCGTACTACGGTGCTACTTCATGGGCACCATGGGATTGATCTCCACTTAGGCCAAAAGCCTAAGCTTGGGGGGAGGTATACCGGCATCACTCATTCTTTGCATACTATAGTTGCTGGATACTTGTACATACTTGTTTAGTTTCTTAAAGTGGTTTTCTAATAAGAGGGAGATTATATTTGGGGAAGTGCTGATTGAAAGCAGATTCTGGACTGATACCAAAAAAAATCTCAAAAACAGCCAAAACGTTATTTTGCGAAGACAATTTCTGTGCATGTTCCCCAGGTTATTATCTAACTTTCATTAGTTGAACACTTTTAGATCTGAGCAGCGGAAGAATTTCTTAAAAATCGATTACTGTACTGCTGTCAAGTTTGACGAATTTCTGCTGCTTTGTGTTTATGTGATTCTTTTAGTTTTCATTTTCTTGTTTTTGCTTTGTTTCTTTCCTAAAACACAAAAAGACCAAAAATATTTCTGTTGTTTCTCTTCACCATTTGTTTATTTTGGTTTCTTGCTTTTATTTTACTTTGTTTGCTATCGTTGGTTTGCTATAAGAAAATCCAAAAAGATTTTGCTTTGTTTGCTTGTTCCCTTTTGTTCGTGTTTGCAATTCGAAAACACCAAAAATATTTGTTGTTCTTCTTTGATTTTGTAAAGTTCATTATGGAGTTCAGTGGTCTTCGGTGGCGGGAGCTTGGTTTTCATTCCATATTATTCAAGCTACACAAGTGAAAGGCAATAATGACGACCTACGACAATTCGACTGTGGTGAGAGGCTGGTATGAACTCTATTTGTTTTCATTTTTGTACATATACTCATCCATGTGAGCATGCTTAATTGGTTCATGTGAGGTATATGTCATTTAAGAAAGTCTAGTAGTTCATGATCTCTCATGTTTAGCTCCAATTTATTAATATGAGTAGCATATCATAAATATTTGCTTGCATTGCTTTATTCATAGATAGGTACGATATTGTGGTATCCTCCTCTGAATAATTCACTTGAATCAACTTGGCACATGCTCACGCATGCATATGACTGAACAAAAAGTCAATTAAGCCTCGATGATTTACTTTACCTCGGAGTTCTTGTATCACTTTTATGCCTCCGTTAATTTATTTTGTCGCAAGAATGATTATGACAGTTACAGCTCTCTTGATTGTCGCTTCCCAGTCTATTGCTAGCTTTCACTTGTACTGAGCGGGAACGCTGCTCGTGCTTCCAAACCCCTGAAAACCAAGTTATTCCAAAGTGTCCACCATAAATACCTATGCATGGCATTTCAAACCATTCCAAGTAAATTCTCATGTGCTACCTTTAAACTTTCAAAATACTTCTCAATTTGTGTCAATGTTTCATAGCTCATGAGGAAATATGTGGTGTTTATCTTTCAATCTTGTCATTTACTCCGGACAGACTTTCATAATGGACTAGTGGCACATCCGCTTATCCAAGAATTTTGCAAAAAGAGCTGGCAACGGGGTCCCCAGCCCCAATTAATCAACTTTCATTAATAATTCTCTTCACATGTTTTGCCCTGATTTATCAGTAAGCAACTTAATTTGCAAATAGACACTCCTCCATGGTATGAGATTGTTGGAAGGCACCCGAGGATTCGGCTAGCCATGGCTTGTGTAAGCAAAGGTTGGGGGAGTGTCATCCATAATAAAACTAAAGTACGTGTGTAAACAAAAGAGAAGAGGGATGATTTACCTTGCTGGTAGAGATAACGTCCTTCATGGGAGCCGCTCTTGAAAGTCTGGTTGACGAGGTAGTTAGAGTACCCACTATCATTCGTTGACAACAACAAAGACCTCTCAAAATAATTTTACTCCCGTTTTACAAATGAAAAGCTCTAGCACATGTTAATCCCTGCTTCCCTCTGCGAAGGGTCAATCTTTTAATTTTGCATTGAGTCTCCATCCTTTCTTTGAGCAATTTCTTGAGAGCACAACTGTCATTCTTAGTATAATATGCTTGTCCCAAAATGTGATTAACTGTGGTATAACTTTGATGCTTTTATCTTTGATAATCTCTACTTCCAATCTTTCCATGAACTTCAAAGGTGCCCGAGCATTTATTTTTGGCTGTACAAAAACGGGCAAGCGAGATACCACTTTATCATATCCTTTTATGAACATTGCAATCTTGCTGATAGACGTGATTTATGATGCTTATTATTAATTTGTTGGTACCCTTTCCATGATTGGCATAGCTATTAGATGATTTTATTTGCATGTATCTTATTATGAATTGCTTAAGTACTTGTCATATCATGAGAATATTTACATCATATGAACAAATGTGTTCGTGAAAGTTCTTTTATCGCACTCAGTTGTTAACTGAATTGCTTGAGGACAAGCAATAAGCTAACCTTGGGGGGTTGATACGTCCAAAACGTATCTACTTTCCCGAACACTTTTTCTATTGTTTTGCCTCTAATTTGTGTATTTTGGATGCAACTAACACGGACTAACACTTGTTTTCGCAGAATTGCTCGGTGTCTCGTTTTTGTGCAGAAATCCAACTTTCGGGAAAATCCCGGAATTAATGCCCAAGGGCTTATTTTTCCAGAAGATTCACGGAGCCAGAAGGACAAGCCAGGGGGGCCCACGGCCCCCACACCATGGGCCGGCGCGGCCTAGGAGGGGGGCGCGCCGCCCTATGGTGAGGCCCCCTCGGCCAGCCTCCGACGCCCCCTTTTCGACTACTTAATGTCTTCGACCTAAAAACGCATGGGGAGTTGGACGAAATCACCATAAGACATCTAGAACACCGCCGCCATCGCGAAACTCCGTCTCGGGACCAGAAACTCCGTTTTGCCACTCCGCCGGGACGGGGAATTGGAGGAGATCATCGCCATGTTCACCACCGACGCCTCTCCATCGACCAGCCATGTTTCCCCCATCCATGTGTGAGTAATTCCCCCGCTGTAGGCTGAAGGGGATGGTAGGGATTGGATGAGATTGGTCATGTAATAGCATAAGATTGATAGGGCATAGTGCCTAGTGTCCGTAATTGGTACTTTTATGATGTTGTTGCAACTTGTTATGCTTAATGCTTGTCACTAGGGACCGAGTGCCATGATCTCAGATCTGAACATGTTATTGTTTCATGATGATATGCATTGTTTTATGATCTTACCTGCAAGTTTTATACACGTATTGTTGTCCGGAACCCGAGGCCCCAAAGTGACAGAAATTGGGACAACCGAAGGGGAAGGCGGTGATATGAGGATCACATGTGTTCACGGAGTGTTAATGCTTTGCTCCGGTCCTCTATTACAAGGAGTACCTTAATTTCCAGTAGATTCCCTAGAGGCCCGGCTGCCACCGGCTGGTAGGACAAAAGATGTTGTGCAAGTTTCTCATTGCGAGCACGTACGACTAAATATGGAACACATGCCTATTGATTGATTAGTACTTGGATACTGTTGTATTACTATCTGCAAATGCCCTACCTTGATTGTTACATGAGTTTCTCTCATCCATGCAACGCCCGTTCATCCATCCCTGTGCCTACGATATTTTAATCCTCGCTCGTTTACTATAATCACTACTGCTGTCTTTGTTACACTGCTCGCTGATATTTCACTACCGCTATCGCTATAAAACTGTTACTACTCGATAAACTCTTACGAGCAAGTCTGTTTCCAGTGCGGCTGAATTGAAAACTCCGCTGTTAAGGCTTACAAATATTCTTTGGCTCCCCTTGTGTCAAATCAATAAATTGGGTTTTACTTCCCTCGAAGACTGTTGCGATCCCCTATACTTGTGGGTCATCACAATGCGGCAATATTGGCTTGTAGTTCAGCTCTCTCGGCTTCTCGGTCTGCCATCATCATCTGCAACGTACTGCATCATGGCGTCTTGGTTGGTGCTGCGGGTTGGTGGGGCCATCTGAACATTGAGGTAGATGATAAGATAAGAGGGAAATTTCTATGGTTTGTTTGGTTTAAAGTTCAAAAAGTTCATAACTTGAAAACTGGAGTAGTGTTGCGGGGGTAAAAACCAACAACACTTTTTCATTCATACTAGACATCACACATTACAAAGCTAACACCCCGTTGGTTTGAAGAACCATTCATTCGTTCTACGATACAAGGGGATCCTGATACATACTCACACCTACTCAAGTGATTTAGTGATACAACTCGTCAGGGTGGATTCTTCGTCTTCACGGATAATGTGCTTGGCGAAAGGTGAGGGCGTTGTCCAACTCCTTGCGGGTCTTGTACAGCATGAAATCCAGATATGCCACATAGTGGTTCATCTCCGGATGCGGTGGCATGCTTATTGGTCTTCCCATGGGATCATGTCTTGGGTAGTAGATGAAGCGAGTGTTCTTGAGCTTGTTCACATTCTGTCCCCACAGACGGGCAATTTGTTCTTGCATGGCTTTGGCTATCCCATCCTTCCAAGTGTTTCCTGTTACAGAAAACCATATGGTTTCCCATATTGGGGCTCCAAGCTTTCCTCTCAGATCTGCAGTAACTTCCCACCGAGGTTGTCTTCCTGATGGATTATTGAGTGGCACTCCAAAGAACTCGGGGTACGGGCGTCCTAAGTATTCAACTAGTTGCTTCAAATCCTTCTCGAACATCAGGTTTCCTTCGTGGCCAAGCTGATAGGACTCACAGGTGTACTCCATCTGTGAAGAATTTAGGAGGAGTAAGTTAGAGAAGTGATCAAGTGTGCAAACTTTTATGTAGAATTTTCAAGAAAAGTAGAGCATGAAATTCTCATTTTGAAAAAGATCTCAACGATAAGAGTGAGAATAAGTTTTCATAATTATTCACTTCATTGGTTTTGAAACTAAGTTTTTCAGACGTCCATTCTAACTAGGGTCTCCTAGGGTCAAACAATGGCTCTAATACCAACTTGTCAACACCCGGATTTTTAAGTCCAGATGCCTATTATGCCATACCTCGCAATCCCAGGAATATTGTTTTTGCGAGACATAATAGATTGATATCACAACACATCATTCATTACATACCATGATCGTCTTACAAATAAAGGATCATGATGGGGATATGCCCATAGGGGGTGGGTCACCAGTCCCACTCGCCACAAGGACGAAGGCCCAGGAAGGATCGCCAGTCGCCTAACCGATGTCCCAAGGAGATGATCAGCTCGGCTGGAGGTGGAGATTACTTGAAGAAGGGTGTGGTATCCCGGATTAATAGTAACTGATGTGATTCGGGGTTATCCCTTGTAACCCTAGACCGGGGTGGATATATAAACCCCCGGGCTAAACCCTAGACGACATCATCTGAGATCCAATCTCCCCTTTGTAAGCTCTTGGCTCCGAGCCGACTGAGCCCCCCCATTGTAATTCTCCACTGAGCAATAAGATCTAGCAGGACGTAGGCCTTTTACTCTCCGGAGGGGCTGAACCTGGGTAAAACCTTGCGTCCCTTGCACCTCGACCCGTAGATGGCGATGTTCCCTTGCCCTCGCATCAACGAAGTGCTACCCCCTGTAGCATCTGCCGTGGTTACATCCACGACAGTGGCGCCGACCGACGCGGTGATGCAGGCGGGTGAAGCGGCCGAATCGCGCCGTCCTCCGCCTTCTACTTTGACCTTTACTGAGCTCCATACGGCGCTTGGTGAAGCACACGTGGTGAGTATGCTGCTGCCTGTCCCCGACGCCGACTCGCCATGCTCGGGGACTGGCCCCCGAAGCCAGTCCAGGCAGGACGGAGAAGACTCGACTCGCCCCTACAGGCCAAGTCGACCCTCGGGGACTGGGGGGCGACTGGACTGCGAGTACAGAAATACTCACCACGTGTGCTTCACCAAGTGCCGTATGGAGCTCAGTAAAGGTCAAAGTAGAAGGCGGAGGACGGCGCGATTCGGCCGCTTCACCCGCCTGCATCACCGCGTCGGTCGACGGTGCCCCATGTGTCCCCGCCTCGGGGTCGCTGGGGTGGACTCGGTCCCTGGCGGCCTTGGACCGGCGCTCCTTCATCGGCACCGAGACGCCGCCCTCCTCGGCGGTGTCATCCTCGACTTCGGGCGTCCTCTGACCCTCAGTCAAGCCGGCGCCCACCGACTCCTCTTCTACCACGGGGGGAGCGGCGCTCGGTCCCATCGCCGCACTCGCCGTGCCCCCGCGACCCACGCTGGGCAAGGGGAAAACGTCGGCGGTGGGGTCGGCACGGCCGGCGCTCGCCTTCTCAGCCTGGCTCGCAGCGACAGGCTCCTCCCGAGCCGACCCCGCGCCTCCAAGGTCGGAAGGCGCCGCTTTCTTCTCCGCGGCCTTCTTCAGCTCGGCCGCCTTCTTCGCCTCGGCCGCCCTTGTGGCCGCCGCCCCAATTGGAGCAGGTCTTGCCAGGACCTTCCTCTTGGACCTGCGGGGGAGCAAGGTGGGTCGTTAGCCAATCCCGCCATGAAGAGAGCAAGTTCGACAAGGAGTACTTACTTCACCGTGGGGATCGCCTATATGCCCGGGCCGGCTCGGGCTCCAGCGTCGATCGCGTCCTTCAGGGGGCGCTGAAGCCTTATGGAGCCCTCCAGGATAGTCGGGCGCAGCCGCTTGGGCAGCGGCTCGGCCCCTTCCTTTGAAGGCTCCCCCTCCTCCGGGCGAGAGGTCGCCTCTTCGTCCCCTTCGCCCTCTTGCGGCTTCGGGGCGCCCTGTGATGAATACCCGGCGCCCCTCTTCGATCCGCGCGGGAGTCGTACGAAGTCTCGCGCTTCGGAGTCCGACTCGGTGCGCTCCTCCTCGTCGTCTACCTCCTCCTCCTCGCCTTCGGTCATTTCCGGAGGCTCCTTCCCGGCGAGAGGGGGGAGATGGTCGGCGATCTTCTGCCACCGCTGCATTTGAATCAAGGAAATAAGTTAGAAAGGAGAAGCACTACCTAGGCGTCCGGGTCGCTGTACAAGTCAATACCTGAGGCGCCGGGTTGTCCTCGGAGAAGGGCTGCAGGCCGTCCTCGAAGGAGGTAAAGGTGGCCGTGGTAATCTTGGCGAGCGCCTTCCGGTACTCGCCTTCGTCCCACTCGGTCGCCGTCAACCGGGTGCAGTCGTTTTGCCCCCGGTACTCCCACATGAAGTGGGCTCGGCATCGCAGGGGGATCAGCCGGCGGCCGAGCCAGCAGTTATACATGTTGGCCGCTGTGGTGACCCTGCATACCACTGCATGTTGTAGTATGCCAGTCGTTGATATAACATTCACGAAGTACCATTCCGCAAATATTACATCCCTCAGAGTAGTACAACAGAACATAGCAGGGTCCATAACTCATTCACTTATTATTACAAGCATTAAACATATATTGTCTTGGAGCTCCTCTTGGGTCCTCAGAGGAATACTCCTGGGTTCGAGGTGAACCCAACTTAGCTTACAACAGACGAGTCTCATTAAACTATACATTTATTGCCTCGAGCAGTTAAATACTAAAAGTTCGGGCTGCTCGGTTACTACTGCTCATCGGATGTCTCTAGGCTTGATCTCCTCCGGAAGCCTCCCCGGATCCGTAGACTATGAGATAGTCTACGCCTTCAACACCTCCTGAGAGGTCTGGTTCATCGTAGCTGATGATCTCGGCTCCTTCATTGCTGTCGTAGTCCTCCTCCAGGCGATTCAGACAATCTAAGCATGGGATTTAAGAGTGGTATGAGTACGAGCGTACTCAACAAGCTCATTATAGATAAGAGGTGTTTCATGCACTAGCTACGATATTAGACTAGAAAGTCTAATACCAATGCAGGTTTTGGTAAACATTTCTTCAAGAGATTGCTTTTATTTCAAAGAGCTATGTCCGTCAGCCTTCACCGGTTTACTAGAACTTCATGGAGCTCCTTTCCGGCCGCGTTCGCAGTTCCTTATCCCGGAACAGGGAGTGACGAGTCACGGTTCTTTACACTCGCAGAGGTGTGTTGCTTTACCCATAAGAGATCTTAACCTTGGTGCCAACCGGGCAGCTTTCCCGTCCACACTTCCTTTGGTGTGAGGCCCGGTATAAGGTCTAGCCAATCATGTTCCTCCGCTACCTCGCACACCCACCCTTTGTTGCATACCCCGACCCTGGGTCCTCGTCGGTCCTCTTATACCAATTAAGGATGGACCCCGACCACGACAACCGTTTGGGACTCGTTAACCAAACTCCTTCGCCGGTAGCTGCAACCCATCATAGACCACTTACCGTGGGGAATTAGAATGGGATCCCCACCCCACCGCTTGCCCAACCTGGGTCAAGTGTCTACGGTAAGCGCATCCGTTGATGTACGAGAGGTGGAAACACTTTTGACTACTCCGTCCCACTCCGGATCTTATGGTTAACACGGATATTACGACACAAGAATCACTGGCGACATTTGTTGTTTAATCCTAGATGGATATTAACCTTTGCAATGGAACCTCCACCATATCAACACAATCCATGGTTCCATTGCCCACCATATAGTCATATTCATAGTTATGAAAGTAGTGGTTTTGGTTTTTATGCAATAGTGATAACCATAATACTTTGCAAGTAATTTGATCGAAATACTCAAATGACATGAGCAAGTGATGAACTTGCCTGAACACTGCAAAGTTTTGCAGTTGGAAGGTGTGGACTGACCCTTGTCCTCTGTTTCTGAAAAATAGCATCATTGTCCGATAAGGGCAATGGTTAAGAGGCAATTATGCATGATTCCATTTTTAGGGTTTGTTCCCCCCTTCCGATGTCGTTATTATTTCATGTAAGAGGTTAATACTAAGAATAATTTGGGGATACTTGATTTAAAGTAAAATACAACCTTGAAATGTTGTCAAGGTGTTTTTAAAGTCCAAATGCATTAATGGACTTATTTTCATTATTGAAAATAATATGTGTGATTTAAATCATTATTTAAATCATCAAATTAAGACTTATTCTTCTTTGTCTTCAAAAATTCCTTTTGATATTTTATTCTGATAGAGAATTTTATGCTGAGCAGTTTTCATATTTTTAATTATTTTCTTAGAGCTATATTCTATTTTATAAAATTCTTAGAAATACTCACTTAAATTGGTATTTTGGAAATGTCCAAAATACCCCTCGGGCCCACCTGTCAGGCGGCCGAGCTGGTTAGGTTGGACCAGCCCACTGGGCTCGGTCCAACCGACCCAGTCGCGTCGTCTTCTCGCTGTGTCCTAACCCTAATCCCCCTTTCGGCTCCCGCGACGCCGAAATCGCCTCCGCCGTCGCCGCTTTAATCTGGCCGTCTCCGGCCATCGCCGGCGACGAGATAGTGCGGATCTGGACCGCCTCTCGACGGCGGACATGGTGGTCCGTGTCGATCTGACGCGTGCGTCCTCGTTCGCTCGCCATCGACTCTCCCGTGCGCCTGGATTTTGGCGTCCGCCGCCACCGCGCGTTGGAGATGCCGTGGACCTTCCTCCTGGCGCTCCCCTGGGCGCGTGGTGCTGCGCTGGGGTGCTGTGGTGGTCGCCGTGGCTTGGCTTGGCCAGGCCTGGTGCCGTCGTGTGCCCTGGCGTGCGCCGCCGTGGCCGCCGTGGTCGTGTCGACCACCTCCTCCCCGGTATGTGCTCCTCCTTCTCCTCTGCTACCTGTTCTACCTCTTCTCCTTCCTCTCGGATGCCCCGGCATCCACCCGATTGTCTTGCTTGCTTCTACACCTATGTGCTCTGCTGCTTGTGCTTCGTTGTGAATGCGTGTATGCTTGCTTGTGCTCTCTGCTTGTTGCCATGGATCCTAGCCGATGTGATGTGCTCGCTGCCATGCGCATGTTGCTGTTGTGCATATGCTGCTTCTGTGTGTGCTGCTCTTCCCTATATCTTGCTGTTGTAACTCTTGAGCTCTTGCTCAAGAGAAAATTGTGATGCTTATGCTCTATTAAATTGTTCCTGTTGTTGCTATATGGATCCCGCCTCTCCTGTGTGTGCATTTCCTTGCCCCTGGCTTGATCATGATGCATGATCCTTGCATTATGCAAGTGCCAGTGCCCTGGGTGTGATGTGTATAGGGCTGTGAATCTTGGAAATGCTCAGTTGAGCATGGTTGTTGACTAAATAACACCATCCCTTATTGGTGTGCTTCTGGATACAATTATATTTAATTTATTTACTTATCTGTGATGCAATTATTTATGAGATGTGGCTATATAGTTGATCCGGTTAAATGTGTGGTTGCTAGGCTTGGCTCTAGCATGTCTTAGCATGCTCTAGCAAGCTTCTGATGATCATATGATCATCAGTTGCTTGTAAAAGCTGCTGTGTTATGACTCGTGCCTCTCTTCGCTCATCTTTGTGTCCGTGTGACACCAAAATCTGTACTTGATGCATGCTTTTGCTTGCTCAAGCGATTGCTGATGCTTGCAATGATCCATTGGATCAGCTGCAAGGCTCTGGTGCTTTGATTACTTATATGATTCACTTATCTGTATTACCTGGATTTACTAAAATGGATAAGTGATGTGAACTGCTTGCAGTAATGATCATTTCATTGAGTTTGGCAGGGCTAGATAGATGCCACCACTTGGTTGGGTACCCTAGCCCTCCTTTTGAACCCTTCTGGGTGATGATAACTGTGCATGGCTTATTAGTTTGGGCTGGTTCAGTGGTTGAAGTGACCTTGACAGCAATTCATTGCTGTTTAGGTAGCTCCCACCCTTGTTGGCTTGCTATGGCTTAGTGAATGCATCACTGGGGTAATTCCTTGTTGGATTTCCAGTGATCTTTGATGTTGACAAACAAGAATAGACACATATTGTCTATCTATCCGATGGTGTGCTAGGTTTTAGGTGCTAGGTGACTTTGGTTGAATAGATAGGATCATTTCCTTGTCTGGATTGCCTTGGTTATGCCACTTGTTTTGGTCTAGCCAGGTGTTCCCTTGGTGATTTCCTATTGGCTTCACCCATTTTTGCTTGCACCAACCGACTTGGTAGCCGGATGATGACACAAACAGGGTTTCTACCCTTTTCTTTTGCTTGTGATGTATGCATGTGCTTATGATATGAGCAAAACTGTGGCTTGCTCATGATTATTTGTGTATACCTCACTCCAGCTCCTAGAAAGGTTGTTGGTGTAGAGGTTTTGCTTCTGGTGGTTTGCTTGACTTGCCCTGCTCCTCCTTGTGACTTGTGATTCTTGGTTTGGTTTAGTGATGAGTTTGGACAGGTTGAACAACACTGGCTGTTCTTCTCATTCTAGCTGTTCTTGGTGTTCTTGGTGACTTACCCTGTTGCCTATCGATGGCTGAATCAAATGGCTAGGGTTTGGCTTGGAAAATCTTTTATATGCCCAGCCATTGCATCTCTGATCGACAGCTCCTCCTTCCCCTTCGGGTGACTCACTGTGTGTGTGTGCTGCATGCACACAGCCTTGTGAGCAGGCTGTGTGTGTGTGTGTGTAAACAAGTGCTGTGCACTTGGACCTGGAAC